>NC_067403.1:244378749-244438851 GCF_016432865.1 Antechinus flavipes
TTTCTGTCCTAGTACCCAATTTTGAATGAATCTTAAGAAATACATTCATCTTGTCTTGTTGGAGGATACTTAACCATTTTTGTTGATTGAATTAGGAAACATTATCTTAGTTTTATACCAAGATGAAGCATTAGAAATATACTTTGATGGAAGCAGACCACTATAATTTGATTCAAGGATTCACTCAAAAGCATCCAACTCCTTCTTTTGTTTCTATACAAAACTTCTAGATGCAGGTATAGATATGTCTTTATTAGAAAAAGGTCTGATGTTTAATATGAGAAGACCAAGTTACCACCTTGGATACCTTAGAATCAGCCACAGTCAGGATAAGCAAAAGTCCTGGGTCTTTATTCTTGGTCTTTAGAGGTAAAAGTGAATTGGATGGACGCAGAATCTCCATGACCTCTCCTCTTCATCTCCCACCCAGAAGTGACTCTGGCTAATCTTACTCCACCAGTCCCTCCTACGATTCTCTATATACACCAATTATCAAGCCAGCGCAGAATAGTGGGAAGGGTAATTTTCCAAGCATAGGCTTATAGAATATTGTCCAATTGGTAATTAGCCTTAAGTGCTCAGTTGTCTGACCTCAGTGCATTAACTCAAGAGTTTCAGCCCTTTACATTAATATATAACTTACCAAACAAATTTGAACTGATAGTAAGTAAAACTGTATAAAATATATTTTTAAAATGTTCTTGTCATTCCATCCATCTCAAACAGATTTCAAATTGCTAGGCTTTTCAATTTTTTTTTTTTTCAGAAGCAGGGATATAAATTTAAAAAATAGAGAACTTTTTCTCTTTTTAAGGCCAAAACTGTTGCTTCACCTTGAACATTTCCAATAGTTTTCAATTAAAATTACAAATGAAATGAAAGCAGTATTTAAGTTGTAGAATTCAGAACACAATGCGAGTTGAGTTAGGAGTATGTATATGTGTGTGTATATATATGTGTATATATATATATGTATATATATATATATATATAGAGAGAGAGAGAGAGAGAGAGAGAGAGTTATGAGTCAAAAACTAACATTTTCATTTTAAGTTACAAAATATAAATTTACATCACATAATCACATGGTGAAATAAAAATCTTTTCCCCAAATATTTTATTATTTGAAGCAAAGGAACATGAACAAAATTGTCTCATTTTTAGATATATAGGTTTTAAAAACATCATAATGTATCTTTTAATTTCCAGAAGGAAATTAATTTGGTGTTTAAACAAAAATCACATATTTGCAATGAAATTCCTCTTCATGACATCTTCAGATATTTACATGTAGTACATGTATTAATCAGAATTCCATTTAAATGAATAAAGTTTCTACATTTCTATAGCATGTTTCTAAGATAAATTCTATATCTGGTGGTAGAGAAAAACACAGCACTTGTACATTAAGAGTATTTCTATACTAATACTAATTTAAACAAGAGTTTCAGCACATTTTTTTTAAACCACGTGATTGTTCTTTGCCAGAGAACCTGAACAAATAATCATTTTTTTTATATCTTATCAGTGCCTACGAAAAAGCAAGATAATTGTAAGCAGAAAAATTAAAGACAGAGCTAAGACAAAAAGGATAATTAGGAAAGAATTTGTTTGGTTTGTTATTTGCTGTGTAACCAATTAATCCTATGGAAACCTTAAGGAATCTTTAGGGGTGGAGCCAAGATGGGGTGGAGAAGGCACACATGACTCTCTAAGCTCCTCTCATTCCCCTCATAACCAACTATTTAATTCAGCCTCAAAAATAGCTTTTCACTGCTTAAATTCATGAAGATTGGAAGCAATTTACCTGCGGATGTCAACCTGGAAGTTTGCCAGGAAAGGTTTGTCCTGAGGGGCCAGGAACAGACTAGCACAGGCAGCAAAAGGATAGATTCCTGAGCAGACCAGGGGTGGGGGTGACTTCTCTGTGGCTAGAGAAGTTATAGAGACGACTCTATTATAGGCTAACTACTTTGCCTTGACTACAAAGCAGTAAACTGGCAGAGAGATTAAAGCCTTAAACAGAGGGTACCCTAAAAAACGCCAGAACCTAACATGATCTGGCTGTAACCCCTCAAACCCGGAAGTGACTCAGGCAGACTTTAACACAGCCCTGCAGCCACATCCAGCAGTTTGGGGCTTTTGTGGGGACAGTTACAAATCTGTACTGCAGCGGGGCACAACCTGGGCAGCCTCTAATCGGCACAATGCGGGGCTTGGCCTGGGGCAATAGAACTTCCCCAGCAGACTGTGCTTCCGGGGCACACACTTCTGGTCCCTGCAAATCCATTCACTGCTCAGCTGCTAATACCCACAGCCCCCGGGCAGGATTTGGCTTGAGAAGTGAAACTCTCACTGCTCAGCGTCTAGCCCCAGGGCAGTCATTATCTCATACAGCTGGGGTTCTTTGCAGGGCACTTTCCCAGCTGCGCCCTGCAGGCCTGAGTTACTCCCGGGTGGGGAACTCTTTCCCAGAGCACTCCAGTACCTCCTTGCTTTTTGAAGCTGGCTGGCAGGACAGCTACAGGTCCATACACCTCTGCAGAGGAAGCTGGTAATCTCCTGGCTCAAGGCAGAACCTACAGGCTCTAACAAAATGAGTAAAAAAAATCAAAAGAACGATCAATAGTTTCTATACAGAAAGAGAACAGCTTTTCAACCCTGAAGAAACTAATAGCAGACAGTCTCCAGACAATTATTGGTCCCCAATACAAAAGGTTCTCTAGAGGAGACTATTAAAAACCTTAAAAGAGAGCTAGAAGAGAAATGGGGAAAGGAAAGAGAAGCTATGCAAGAGAGTACAGAAAAGGCACATAACTCACTAAAAGAAAAATTTGATAAAGTGGAAAAAGAAAACAGCTTCCGGAAATGTGAATTGGAAAAGGTGAAAAACTCCCAAGAAGGGCAGAGAAACTGAATTTATGAACTGGAAAAAGAAAACTCACTAAAAAAAAAAAAAAAAAAAAAAAAAAAAAATTAGTGAAATGAAAAAAATTTCCACAGGGCAAAACAACTCGATTAGACATATACAAAAAGAAGTAAAAAAAGCTAATGAAGAAAATAACTCACTAAAAATCAGAACTGAACAAATAGAAATGACTGATTCATTGAGACATCAAAAATCAGTCAAGCAAAACCAAAAAAATGAAAGATTGGAAAAAAAGTGTCAAATATTTACTTGGAAAAACAACAGACCTGGAAAATAGATCTAGGAGAGAGAACCTGAGGATCAGCAGACTACCAGAAAATTATGATGAAAAAAAGAGCCTAGATACTATTTTACAGGAAATCCTCAAAGAGAACTGCCCAGGAGTAATAGAACCGGAAGGTAAAATAGGTGTTGAAAGAATTCATCGAACACCTTCTGAAAAAGACCTTAAAATAAAGACTTCAAGGAATATTGTGGCCAAACTTCAGAATTTTCAGGCTAAAGAAAAAATTTGACAAGCAGCCAGGAAAAAAACAGTTCAAATACCAAGATGCCACAATAAGGGTCACACAAGATCTGGCTGCCTCAACATTAAAGGATCTAAGGGCCTGGAATCAGATATTCTGAAAAGCAAAAGAGCTTGGAATGCAGCCAAGAATAAACTACCCAGCTAAGCTGAGTATTTTTTTCCATGAAAGAAGATGGACATTTAATGAAACAGAGGAATTTCATTTGTTTCTAAGGGAAAAAAACAGACTTAAACAAAAAACTTGATCTCCAAAAACAGGATTCAGGAGAAGTAGAAAAAGGTAAAAGGAACTCTTGAGAATTGTATTTCTGTTGTGGATATACATAAAAACCATATGCATAAATTGATTTTACCAATATAATATAAAAAAGGAAATAGAAATGGAAAGGGGATAGTGTCAGAAAAAGGGACAAGGGGAGAAAAAAAGAGGGAAATTATATGTGATGACGAGGCAAAGGAAACCTATCATATCTGAGGGAACTTAGAGAGGGGGAGGAACATTGTGTAAATCCTACTCTCATCAGAGTTGGCTCAAAGAGGAAAAATGGACATATTTATTTTACAGAGATTCTTCTTTCACTTCATTAAAAAGTGGGAGAGGAAAAGGGAAAAGGAAAAAGAGTAATAAGGGAAGGGTACAAGAAAGGGGAAGGGATTCAAAGGGAGGAGGGAGGAATACTAAAGAGGGAGAGCTGTGTAACGCAAGTGGGACCAATAAGTTTAATACTAGGGAAGAAGGGAAGGAGGGCAAGAAAAAGATAAATATAATCTGGGGATATTAGGATGGCAGGAAATACAGAATTAGTAATTTTAACCGTAAATGTGAATGGGATGAACTCTCCCATAAAGAGGAGATGGATAGCAGACTGGATCAAAAGTCAGAACCCTACAACATGTAGTTTACAGGAAACACATTTAAAAGAGGGAGATACATACAGAGTAAATGTAAAAGGCTGGAGCAGAATCTATTTTGCTTCAGGTGAATTCAAAAAAGCAGGGGTAGCCATCCTTATCTCAGATCAAGCAAAAGGAAAAATTGATCTAATTAAAAGAGATAAATAAGGAAGGAAACTAAATCTTGCTAAAGAGTACTATAGACAATGAAGCAGTATCAATATTAAACATATATGTACCAAGTGGTATAGCATCTAACTTCCTAAAGAAGTTAAGAGAGTTGTGAGAAGAAATAGACAGCAAAACTATAATAGTGGGAGATCTCAATCTTGCACTCTCAGATTTAGATAAATCAAATCACAAAAAAAATAAGAAAGACATTAAAGAGGTAAGTAGAATATTAGAAAAATTAGGTATGATAGATCTCTGGAGATTTCTGACAGAAAGGAGTATACTTTCTTCTCAGTCCATGGAACCTACACAAAAATCGATCATATATTAGGACATAAAGACCTCAAAATTAAATGCAGGAAGGCAGAAATTGTAAATGCTTTCTTTTCAGATCACAATGCAATAAAAACTACATTCAACAACAAGTGAGGTATAAATAGACCAAAAAGTAATTGGAAACTAAATAATCTCATCTTAAAGAATGATTGGGTTGAAACAGCAAATTATAGATACAATTAATAATTTCACTCAAGATAATGACAACGGTGAGACATCATACCAAAATTTATGGGATGCAGCCAAAGCAGTAATAAGGGGAAATTTTATATCCTTAGAGGCTTATTGAATAAAATAGAGAAAGAGAAGATCAATGTATTGGGCCTGCAACTTAAAAAGTTAGAAAAAGACCAAATTAAAAACCCCCAATCAATTACTAAACTTGAAATGCTGAAATTAAAAGGAGAAATTAATAATATAGAAAGTAAAAAAAAAAAACTATTGAACTAATAAATAAAACTAAGAGTTGGTTTTATGAAAAAACCAATAAAATTGATAAACCTTTGCTAAATCTGATTAGAAAAAGGAGAGAGGGAAATCAAATTGGCAGTCTTAAAAATGAAAAGGGAGAACTTTCCACCAATGAAGAGGAAATTAAAGAAATAATAAGGGGTTTCTTTGCCTAACTTTATGCCAATAAATTTGATAACCTAAGTGAAATGGATGACTACCCCCAAAAATATAGGCTTCCCAGATTATCAGAGGAGGAAGTAAATTGCTTAAATAGTCCCATTTCAGAAAAAGAAATAGAACAAGCTATTAATCAACTCCCTAAAAAAAAAAAAAAAAAAAAAAAACATCCCCAGGACCAGATGGATTTACATGTGAATTCTACCAAACATTCAAAGAACAATTAGCCCCAATGCTATATAAACTATTTGAAAAAAATAGGGAATGAAGGAGTCCTACCAAATTCCTTTTATGACACAGACATGGTACTGATACCTAAACCAGGTAGGTTGAAAACAGAAAAGGAAAATTATAGACCAATGACCCTAATGAATATTGATACTAAAATATTAAATAAGATATTAGCAAAAAGTCTCCAGAAAATCATCCCCAAGATAATACACCATGATCAAGTAGGATTTATACCAGGAATTCAGGGCTGGTTCAATATTAGGAAAACTATCAGTATAATTGGCCACATTAATAATCAAATTAACAAAAACCATATAATCATCTCAATAGATGCAGAAAAAGCATTTGATAAAATCCAACATCCGTTCCTATTAAAAACTCTTGAGAGTATAGGGATAAATGGACTTTTCCTTAAAATAATCAGGAGCATCTATATAAAACCAGCAGTAAGCATCATATGTAACGCGGACAAACTGCAATCATTCCCACTAAAATCAGGAATGAAACAAAGTTGCCCACTATCACTGTAACTATTTAATATTATATTAGAAATGCTAGCTTTGGCGATAAGAGTTGAGAAAGAGATTAAAGGAATAAGATTAGGCAATGAGGAAACCAAATTATCACTCTTTGTTGATGATATGATGGTATACTTAGAGAACCCCAGAGACTCTGCTAAAAAAGTTATTAGAAACAATCCACACCTTCAGCAAAGTTGCAGGATACAAAATAAACCCACATAAGTCATCAGCATTCTTATATATCACTAACAAAACCCAACAGTTAGAGTTACAAAGAGAAATTCCATTTAAAGTAACTACTGATTGTATAAAATATTTAGGAATCTATCTGCCAAGGGAAAATCAGAAACTTTATCAGCAAAACTACAAAACACTTTCCACACAAATTATGTCTGATCTAACCAACTGGAAAAATATTAAATGCTCTTGGATTGGGCGAGCAAATATAATAAAGATGACAATACTACCTAAATTAATCTATTTATTTAGCGCTATACCAATCAGACTCCCCAAAAACTACTTTGATGAACTAGAAAAAATAACAAAGTTCATATGGAAAAACAAAAGGTGAAGAATTTCAAGGGAATTAATGAAAAATAAATCAAATGAAGGTAGCCTAGCTGTACCAGATCTAAAATTATATTATAAAGCAGCAGTTACTAAAACCATCTGGTATTGGCTAAGAAATAGACTAGTTGATCAATGGAATAGGTTAGGTTCAAAGGACCAAACAGCCAATATAACTTTAATAATCTAGTGTTTGACAAACCCAAAGACCCCAGTTTTGGGGATAAGAATGCATTATTTGACAAAAATTGCTGGGGAAATTGGAAATTAGTATGGCAGAAACTAGGCATTGACCTACACTTAACACCATATACCAAGATAAGATCAAAATGGGTCGATGACCTAGGCATAAAGAACGAGATTATAAATAAATTAGAGGAACATAGAATAGTTTATCTCTCAGACTTGTGGAGGAGAAAGAAATTTGTGACCAAAGATGAACTAGAGACCATTACTGATCACAAAATAGAAAATTTTGATTACATCAAATTAAAAAGCCTTTGTACAAACAAAACTAATGCAAACAAGATTAGAAGGGAAGCAACAAACTGGGAAAACATCTTCACAGTTAAAGGTTCTGATAAAGGCCTCATTTCCAAAATATATAGAGAACTGACTCAAATTTATAAGAAATCAAGCCATTCTCCAATTGATAAATGGTCAAAGGATATGAACAGACAATTTTCAGAGGATGAAATTGAAACTATTACCACTCATATGAAAGAGTGTTCCAAATCATTATTGATCAGAGAAATGCAAATTAAGACAACTCTGAGATACCACTACACACCTGTCAGATTGGCTAAGATGACAGGAAAAAATAATGATGAATGTTGGAGGGGATGCGGGAAAACGGGGACACTAATGCATTGTTGGTGGAGTTGTGAACGAATCCAACCATTCTGGAGAGCAATCTGGAATTATGCCCCAAAAATTATCAAATTGTGCATACCCTTTGATCCAGCAGTGTTTCTATTGGGCTTATATCCCAAAGAAATACTAAAGAAGGGAAAGGGACCTGTATGTGCCAAAATGTTTGTAGCAGCCCTATTTGTAGTGGCTAGAAACTGGAAAATGAATGGATGCCCATCAATTGGAGAATGGCTGGGTAAATTGTGGTATATGAATGTTATGGAATATTATTGTTCTGTAAGAAATGACCAGCAGGATGAATACAGAGAGGACTGGCGAGACTTACATGAACTGATGTTAAGTGAAATGAGCAGAACCAGGAGATCATTATACACTTCTACAACGATATTGTATGAGGACATATTTTGACGGAAGTGGATTTCTTTGACAAAGAGACCTAAGTTTCAATTGATAAATGACGGACAAAAGCAGCTACACCCAAAGAAAGAACACTGGGAAACGAATGTGAACTATCTGCATTTTTGTTTTTCTTCCCGGGTTATTTATACCTTCTGAATCCAATTCTCCCTATGCAACAAGAGAACTGTTCGGTTCTGCAAACATATATTGTATCTAGGATATACTGCAACATATCCAACATATAAAGGACTGCTTGCCATCTAGGGGAGGGGGTGGAAGGAGGGAGGGGAAAAAAAAATCGGAACAGAAACGAGTGCAAAGGATAATGTTGTAAAAAAAAAAAATTACCCTGGCATGGATTCTGTCAATATAAAGTAATTATTAAATAAAAATTAAAAAAAAATTAATGGTCAAGGAATATACGTAGTTGAGTTTTGACATCAAGACTTTCATTTGATCATGTTGTGACTCTAACCTCATTATGATTTTGTTTCACATATATTTCATTAGTTTTCCACAAATGAATGTGTGTATGTGTGTGCTTGTGCATGTGCATATTTTCATAAGAAAAATCATTATTCATTAGCTGACTTATCCAATAATATAACTAATTTATCTTAGAAAAACACAATTCCATTTATGATCTGTCATATTTCACACAGATTCTCTTATTCATGAATGTCAAATGTACAAATCTATAACATTTGTCATGTTTTACAAGCAAAGCTGCAATGTATATACTTAATGTATATACTATGCTATGTTGATTGGTGCTGGTATTGATGATGTCAGGGTATCAATTCCTAGTTTGAAATAAACATGTGACAAAGTCACAGTGGCCATTTTCTTAGCCAGAAGGGACATTTTTTAAGAGAGGAGGTTACAGACAAAATGGAGGGATAAAATAGTCATGAGAAGTGGTAAATATGAAATAGATTTGAGAGAGAAATAGGGTTATCAAGGAAGAGAGTTTGAAAGAATCCATTAAAGACAACAGGTTAAATCCATAGAAGACTAACCAGAGTTGGCTCTAGTAAGGAAAAAGATGCCATTAAATGGAAACATTATGAGGAGGGAGAGACAGGAAAAGAATGAACTTCTACCAGTTGTATCATTTAAGTTTCATATTCAGTAATGTTATGATTTAGGTCAGCATGTCATTTGTAGTAACATGTAAATCTTATGTGACTCCAAAGTCACTATCTTATTGTTTTATTTCAAATGTATAACTGTTGCTTATAAGCTTTCACATAATTCAGGAAAAAAAAGCAGGCAATTAAAAAAAAAATCCCAGCAAATAACAGACAGCTATCTCAAGAGAGACAAAGGCATGAGATCACAGCGAAACTGTTTAGTGTCAGTGCAACTTATTTTAAAGTATAAAGTTCCCTTATAAAAGGATGCAAAATATGAAATGTTATAAAATTTTAATTTTCTACCAAAAACAAGTGTCTACTTTCAGCTTCATGGAAGTCAGTTGAAAAAGATTGTCTTTCTACTTTGCCTTATACACGTGTGCTAAAAAAAGAACAATAGCTTTGAAAATGGCTCCTTTTGAATATTCTACAATCTTGCTGTTACTGGGTATAATGTATGCTCGATTCTGCTTTTTTCATTCAGCATTTGTTCTTGTCAATCTTTCTAGGCCTTGCTAAAATCAGCTTGTTCATCATTTTTATAGAGCAATAATAGTCCATTACCTTCGTATACATCAACTTCTTCAGCCATTCCCCAATTGATGGACATCTACACACAAAAAGAGCTGCTGTAAATATTTTTGCACATGTGGATCTTTTTGTCTCCTTCATGATTTCCTTGATATACAGAATCAATAGTGTCACTGTTGGGTCAAAGAGTATGCACAGTTTTATTACCCTTTAAGAAATAGTTCCAAATTGTTCTCCAGATTAGTTGGATCATTTCCAATTCCACTAAGAATGTTTTAGTGTCCCACTTTTTCCACATTCCCTCCAACATATCTCAATAGTCATTATTTTTTAAAGAATATTCCTCTTTTTTTACCCTGATTTTTTTCCTATTGTTATTTCTTTTTGTATAACAGAGATGTAAAAACTTACTCTATTTCAACTTTTCAAACTTACTAGTATGAGAAATGCTCAGTTAGGTTTCCACAAGATTGTGCAAGTTTCTTTTTTTTACATATATTTTTTATATAGCTTTTTATTTACAAGATATATGCATGGGTAATTTTTTTCAACATTGACAATTACCAAACCTTTTGTTCCAACTTTTCTGATCCTTCCCCCTCTTTCCTCCCCCAGATGGCAGGTAGACCAATATATGTTAAATATGTTAAAGTATATGTTAAATACAATAGATGTATATGTATACAGTTATTTTGCTGCACAAGAAGAGGACTTTAAAATAATGTACAATTAACTTGTGAAGGAAATCAAAAATGCAAGTGGACAAAAACAGAGGGATTAGAAATGCTATGTACGGGTTCACACACATTTCCCAGAGTTTTTTCTCTGGGTATAGCTGGTTCTATTCATTATTGAACCCATTTGGTTCATCTTATTGTTGAAGAGAAACATGTCCATCAGAATGATCATCATATGATATTGTTGTTAAAGTATATAATGATCTTCTAGTCCTCCTCATTTCACTCATCATCAGTTCATGTAAGTCTCTCCAGGCCTTTCTGAAATCATCCTGCTCATCATTCCTTACAGAACAATACTATTCCATAACATTCATATACCACAATTTATTCAGCCATTCTCTAATTGATGGGCATCCACTCAGTTTCCAATTTCTGGACACTACAAAGAGTGCTGCCACAAACATTTTTGCACATATAGGTCCCTTTCCCTTCTTTAAGATCCTTTTGGAATATGAGCCCAGTAGTAACACTGCTGGATTAAAGGGTATGCATAGTTTGATAATTTTTTGAGCATTTTCCAAATCACTCTCCAGAATGGCTGGATATATTCACAATTCCACCAACAATGCATTCGTGTCCCAATTTTCCTACATCCCCTCCAACATTCAGCATTATCTTTTCCTGTCATCCTAGCCAATCTGACAGGTGTGTAGTGGGATCTCAGAGTTGTCTTAATTTGCATTTCTCTGATTAATAATGACTTGGAGCATTTTTTTCATATGGCTAGAAATTGTTTCAATGTCTTCATCTGAAAATTGTCGGTTCATATTCTTTGACCAGATTGTGCAAGTTTCAAGCTAATGTAGGATAACCAGCATTCTGGACCAATCACCTTTCAGAAGAAGGTAGTAATTGCCTAACTGCAAAATTGTGATAATGAGTTAAGGTAGTCTAGAAACCGGATTTAACCAACCGGATTCAACAACCATGAAAAAAAGAAAGCTTTTCTTCATGGAATAGTATCTGACAGACCCTGTGGCAGAAATGGTTGAACATGTGATGTATGACCAGGCAGGGGGAACATTGTTTAGCACCAACATGAAAGAAGTGGATGAGGAAGACTTTAAAGCAGACAGCCTTAGGGCCAAATGGAACTCTGAAAGGAGGCATAGGATTGATCTTAGAGTATAAAACCTTGTTCTCCTTGCTTATCAGCTTGTGAACTCATGTGGAGTTTTTACACTTGATTCTGCTGGCGTGTGTAGAAAGTTTAAACTGCTTCACTCATCCTCAGGTCATTCAATTAATGCACTCTTTTGGGGGTTTAGAATTTTACAACTCTAGGAAGTATTTTCATTTTTAACTAAATCAATTTAATTTAATTTAAAGTGAATGCAGCTTCCAAAGACAGGTGTCTAACACTCAGGTACTGATAGTGTGAAAACCTAGAGCAATCAAAACAATACTATATTCTTCAATTTCATGAATCGACCACAGAAATTATATAATTATTTTTTAAATTAAAAACAGTATGGTGATGTATACTTGAAATGTTATAAGTGATTGCACATTTGATTATCATGCAGATAATTTGATTCAATTGTATAATTTATGGTATACACGAACAATTCCATAGTTAATTCATTGTGTAGCTAGATCTAATCGTAAAATCCTATTTTAATCATTTCAGAGTGAGGCAGAACCATACTATTATCTGATATAAAAATAAATATTTTTAAGATTTTCAAAAATTAAGATTTTTAACTGACATTATACATTGATATCGATATTAGAGCTGATAATATCACATTTTAAGCACCATTTCATGTAATCCCTTGAATTTTCATGGAATTAGATCCCAAGTAACTTATGCATTGACCATGAACAACTGGAAGCAAATTAATTCATGTATTTCTTTTTTTTTTTTTTTTTTTTTTTTTTTTGCTGAGGCAATTGGGGTTAAGTGACTTGCTCGGGATGACACAGCTAGAAAGCGTTTAGTGTCTGAGGGCAGATTTGGACTTAGGTCCTCCTGAATTTAGGGCTGGTGCTCTATCCACTGCCCCACCTAGCTGCCCCATATGTTTTCTTTTTCAATAATATTTGCAGAGCAGATTAAATCTAAATAGTAGTTCTAATCTAACATGATCCACTTATGGATTGAATTATATTAGTTTTCAAATTGTTGTTACTAAACTTGGTTCATTCATAATGTTTATGGACACATACTTATAAGACACTCAAAAATCTTGTCTTTAAATTGAATTTGTATTTTACTTAGCTTTTGTATTAGTTTCACAATATGTATGAATGCCTTAGAAAGCTTTTAGTTTCGGTTTTATTCCATTTTAATTTTGCCTCATCTGTTGATTTCTGGGAGTTTTGGAGAACATATAAACAATAAAAACCCAAATTTATATGTAAAACTAATTTTTATATAAAAAACTGGTAAATATTGAATTAATAGATTTTAATATTTCTCATAACTTGTTCTTCCATATAAAAAAATATTTTAAAAGGCATTTTGTAAAGGTTATGGGATTATAATTATGAATGTTAGACACATTGTTCTATATCGAAATTACACTCAAGCAGTATTTGTCAATTTGGTGTTTCTGTTTTGTTTTTCTCTTCAGCTTATAAACTTTAAGGCATTTATTAATACAATTTAAATTAGTATATTTTGTTAAATAATGTATTTAATAATGTATTGTAATGTTACTTGAAAATATTTTTGCCAAGTCCTCTTATATACGAAGTTATGCAGAAAAAACTAAGCTGTTGTCACAGGAAGTTAAAAAAGACATCACTTCATTTAAGAATTCTAGGAAAATTAAGAGATATAATTCAGGTTTTGGCACAGTGGATAAAGTGCTGAGCTTACAGTCAGGATATCCACTAATACACACACACACACAAACACACACACACACACACACACCCACATATATATGTAACATAAATGGAAATACTCCAAAAATACTTGAAAAAAGGAGTGCTGGAAAAAGAAGATGAAAAACCAAGAGAATGAAATGAATATTCAAAGAAAGTATATTCAGATAGTCAGAAGTGTGAGGTACTGTAGATGTAATTTAGTAAAATAAGATAGAAGCCATTAGATTTGTCACTTAAGGGGACTTCCGGTTAAGATGGTGGAGAGGAGGCTCACAGCTGCATAAGTTCCACGCTTTCTCTCACTATCCATTCCATTACAAGCCTCTGAATCAATGCTTGACTGAAAAAAAACCCACAAATAGTTACCAAGAGAAGCCATCCTTGAGATTCGCCAAGAAAGGTCTGTCTTTACTGGAGGGCTGGGACGGTTTTAGATCTGACGCAGGCGGCGGGCAGCGGCAGTGAGAGCACGGGAGCAGACTGGAGAGGGGGTGGGGAGTGATCGCAGCTGTCTGCGGGGAGAGCTTCGCTACAGGTTTGGATACTTTGCTCTGGCAGCAAGTCAGCAGCCCAGCACAGAAGCTAAAAACACCGGGGCTGAAGAATACAATCCCAAACAGCTGGAGTCTCTCGGGACCTGGCCGCCTCCCCCCTTCCCCCCCCCTCCCCCCACAGTGACTCAGCACGCTCTGGGATCTCAGAGCGCAGGCGCACACAGTCCTGCTAGTGCCTCACTGCTGCCCCCTGCAGTCTGTAGAGGAAGCTCGATAACATACCCAGCCCCTCCCCCAAAGAAAGACTCCAGTTTTTTCTGTTTTTCTTTGGTAGTTTGTCTCTGATTATTAGACAGAATGAGCAAGAAGCTGAAGAGGACTTTAACCCTTGACAGCTTCTATACAGATAGAGAGCAGACTCTAAATCCTGAGGAGACTAAAAACAGACAGTCCCCAGGTGAATCCCCAAAGGAGGAGATCATCTGTTCCTCAGCACAGATGAACCTCATAGAAGTGATTAAAAAGGCTCTCACAAGGGAGCTAGAAGAAAAATGGGGAAAGCAGAGTGAGGCCTGGGAAAAGGAGAGGGAGGCAAGGCAAAAGAGCCTGGAGAAGTCAGTTAAAGAGAGAGTGGATAAAGAAGTAAAATCCTTGAAAAATAGGATTAGTGAACTGGAAACAGAAAACAGCTCTCTAAAAAACAAAATTGGCGAAATGGAAAAAAATTCCACAGAACAAAAGAACTCAATTGGACAATTAGAAAAAGATTTTTAAAAAGTGAGTGAAGAAAATACTTCACTGAAAATCAGAATTGAACAAGTGGAATTGAATGACTCGAGGAGACAAGAAGAATCAGTCAAGCAAATCCAAAAAAATCAAACAATGGAGAAAAATGTGAAATACCTTCTGGGGAAGACAACAGACCCGGAAAACAGATCCAGGAGAGACAATCTGAGAATCATTGGACTTCCAGAAAAACATGATGAAAAAAAGAGCCTGGACACTATTTTCCAGGAAATTATCAAAGAGAACTGCCCAGAAGTCATAGGAACAGAGGAAAAAATAAACATTGAAAGGATTCATCAATCACCCACTGAAAGGGATCCTAAAATCAAAACACCAAGGAATATAGTGGCCAAATGCCAGAACCCTCAGATGAAGGAAAAAATATTGCAAGCGGCTAGAAAAACCCAATTCAAGTATCAAGGAGCCACAATAAGGATCACCCAGGATCTGGCAGCATCCACATTAAAAGATCGAAGGGCCTGGAATATGATATTCCGAAAGGCTAAGGAACTTGGTATGCAACCAAAAATAACTTACCCAGTGAGAATGAGCATCTTTTTCCAGGGAAGAAGATGGATATTCAACGAAGTAAGCGAATTTCATCTATTTCTGATGAAAAAACCAGAACTTAACAAAAAGTTTGATCTACAAATATAGAACTCAAGAGAAATCTAAAAAGGTAAAGATTAATCTTGGGAGCTATATTTTGACTATATAGATGTATAAAGAATACATGTATACCTTGTTCTAGAAATTGATGTGGAAAGGACATTGTATCAGAAAAAGGGTAAAGTGGGGGTAGTACATCTCATGAAGAGGCATAGGAAACCTATTATATCTGAGAGAAAGAATGGAGGGGGATGAATATAGTGGGTATCTTACTGCCTTCAGAATTGGCTTTAAGTGAAAAATCTTAAGACATATTCAATCTATGGTGAAACTTCTCCCACCTCATTGAAAAGTGAGAAGGGAAAAGTGAAAAGGGAAGGAATAAGCTAAGCGGAAGGGAATACGGGAACTGGGAGGGAAAGGGGTAAGATAGGGGGAGGAACTCTAAGGCAGGGGGAGGGATACTAAAAAGGGAGGGCTGTGAGAAGCAAGTGGTGCTCACAAGCTTAATACTGGGAAGGGGGGGAAAGGGGAAAGAAGGGAGAAAAGCATAAACCGGGGTTAACAAGATGGCAAGTAATACAGAATTGGTCATTCTAACCATAAACATGAACGGGGTAAACTCCCCCATAAAGAGGAAGTGGTTAGCAGAATGGATTAAAAGCCAAAATCCTACAATATGTTGTTTACAGGAAACACACCTGAAGTGGGGAGATACATGCAGGTTAAAGGTAAAAGGTTGGAGCAAAATCTACTATGCTTCAGGAGAAGTCAAAAAAGCAGGGGTAGCCATCCTGATCTCAGATCAAGCTAAAGCAAAAATTGATCTAATTAAAAGAGATAAGGAAGGGCACTATATCTTGCTAAAGGGTAGCATGAATAATGAAGCACTATCTATATTAAACATATATGCACCAAGTGGGGTAGCATCTAAATTCTTAAAAGAGAAACTAAGAGAGCTGCAAGAAGAAATAGACAGTAAAACTATGATAGTGGGAGATCTTAACCTTGCACTCTCAGAATTAGATAAATCAAACCACAAAATAAATAAGAAGTCACAGAGGTAAATAGAATACTAGAAAAGTTAGATATGATAGATCTCTGGAGAAAATGTAATGGAGACAGAAAGGAATACACTTTCTTTTCAGCAGTTCATGGAACCTATACAAAAATTGACTATATATTAGGACATAAAAACCTCAAACTCAAATGCAGTAAGGCAGAAATAGTAAATGCATCCTTTTCAGACCACGATGCAATGAAAATTACATTCAACAAAAAAGCAGGGGGAAGTAGACCAAAAAATAATTGGAAACTAAATAATCTCATACTAAAGAATGATTGGGTGAAACAGCAAATCATAGACATAATTAATAACTTCACCCAAGAAAACGACAATAATGAGACATCATACCAAAATGTATGGGATGCAGCCAAAGCAGTAATAAGGGGAAATTTCATATCTCTAGAGGCCTATTTGTATAAAATAGAGAAAGAGAAGGTCAATGAATTGGGTTTGCAACTAAAAATGCTAGAAAAGGAACAAATTAAAAACCCCCAGTCAAACACTAAACTTGAAATTCTAAAAATAAAAGGTGAGATCAATAAAATTGAAAGTAAAAAAAAACTATTGAATTGATTAATAAAACTAAGAGTTGGTTCTATGAAAAAACCAACAAAATAGACAAACCCTTAGTAAATCTGATTTAAAAAAGGAGAGAGGAAAATCAAATTGTTAGTCTTAAAAATGAAAAGGGAGAACTCACCACTAACGAAGAGGAAATCAGAGCAATAATTAGGAGTTACTTTGCCCAACTTTACGCCAATAAATTCGACAACTTAAATGAAATAGAAAAATACCTCCAAAAATATAGCTTGCCCAAACTAACAGAGGAAGAAGTAAATATCCTAAACAGTCCCATCTCAGAAAAAGAAATAGAACAAACTATCAATCAACTCCCTAAGAAAAAATCCCCAGGACCAGATGGATTTACATGTGAATTCTACCAAACATTTAAAGAACAATTAATTCCAATGTTATATAAACTATTTGAAAAAATAGGGATTGAAGGAGTCCTACCAAACTCCTTTTATGACACAGACATGGTATTGATACCTAAACCAGGTAGGCTGAAAACAGAGAAAGAAAATTAAAGACCAATTTCCCTAATGAATATTGATGCTAAAATCTTAAATAAAATATTAGCAAAAAGATTACAGAAAATCGTCACCAGGATAATACACTATGACCAAGTAGGATTTATACCAGGAATGCAGGGCTGGTTCAATATTAGGAAAACTATTAGCATAATTGACTATATCAATAACCAAACAAACAAAAACCATATGATCATCTCAATAGATGCAGAAAAAGCATTTGATAAAATCCAACATCCATTCCTAATAAAAACACTTGAGAGCATAGGAATAAATGGAATTTTCCTTAAAATAGTCAGGAGCATATATTTAAAACCATCAGTAAGCATCATATGCAATGGGGAAAAACTGGAACCTTTCCCAGTAAGATCTGGAGTGAAGCAAGGTTGCCCACTATCACCATTATTATTTAATATCGTATTAGAAACACTAGCCTCGGCAATAAGAGTCGAGAAAGATATTAAAGGAATTAGAGTAGGCAATGAGGAAACCAAACTATCACTCTTTGCAGATGATATGATGGTATACCTAGAGAACCCCAGAGATTCTACTAAAAAGCTATTGGAAATAATTCATAATTTTAGCAAAGTAGCTGGCTACAAAATAAATCCCCATAAATCCTCAGCATTTTTATATATCACCAACAAAACCCAACAGCAAGAGATACAAAGAGAAATTCCATTCAGAATAACTGTTGATACCATAAAATATTTGGGAATCTATCTACCAAAGGAAAGTCAGGAATTATATGAGTAAAATTATAAAAAAGTCTCCACACAAATAAAGTCAGACTTAAATAATTGGAAAAATATTAAGTGCTCTTGGATTGGCCAAGTGAACATAATAAAGATGACAATACTCCCTAAACTAATCTACTTATTTAGTGCTATACCAATCAGACTTCCAAGAAAATATTTTATTGATCTAGAAAAAATAACAACAAAATTCATATGGAACAATAAAAAGTCGAGAATCTCAAGGGAATTAATGAAAAAAAAATCAAATGAAGGTGGCTTAGCTGTACCTGATCTAAAATTATATTATAAAGCAGCAGTCACCAAAATCATTTGGTATTGGCTAAGAAATAGATTAGTGGATCATTGGAAAAGGTTAGCTTTACAAGACAGAATAGTCAACTATAGCAATCTAGTGTTTGACAAACCCAAAGCCCCTAACTTCTGGGAAAAGAATTCATTATTTGACAAAAACTGCTGGGATAATTGGAAATTAGTATGGCAGAAATTAGGCATGGACCCACACTTAACACCATATACCAAGATAAGATCAAAATGGGTCTATGACCTAGGCATAAAGAACGAGATTATAAATAAATTAGAGGAACATAGAATAGTTTATCTCTCAGACTTGTGGAGGAGAAAGAAATTTGTGACCAAAGATGAACTAGAGACCATTACTGATCACAAAATAGAAAATTTTGATTACATCAAATTAAAAAGCCTTTGTACAAACAAAACTAATGCAAACAAGATTAGAAGGGAAGCAACAAACTGGGAAAACATTTTCACAGTTAAAGGTTCTGATAAAGGTCTCATTTCCAAAATATATAGAGAACTGACTCAAATTTATAAGAAATCAAGCCATTCTCCAATTGATAAATGGTCAAAGGATATGAACAGACAATTTTCAGAGGATGAAATTGAAACTATTACCACTCATATGAAAGAGTGTTCCAAATCATTATTGATCAGAGAAATGCAAATTAAGACAACTCTGAGATACCACTACACACCTGTCAGATTGGCTAAGATGACAGGAAAAAATAATGATGAATGTTGGAGGGGATGCGGGAAAACTGGGACACTAATGCATTGTTGGTGGAGTTGTGAACGAATCCAACCATTCTGGAGAGCAATCTGGAATTATGCCCAAAAAATTATCAAATTGTGCATACTCTTTGATCCAGCAGTGTTTCTATTGGGCTTATATCCCAAAGAAATACTAAAGAAGGGAAAGGGACCTGTATGTGCCAAAATGTCTGTAGCAGCCCTGTTTGTAGTGGCTAGAAACTGGAAAATGAATGGATGCCCATCAATTGGAGAATGGCTGGGTAAATTGTAGTATATGAATGTTATGGAATATTATTGTTCTGTATGAAATGACCAGCAGGATGAATACAGAGAGGACTGGCGAGACTTACATGAACTGATGCTAAGTGAAATGAGCAGAACCAGGAGATCATTATACACTTCGACAACGATATTATATGAGGAAATATTTTGATGGAAGTGGATTTCTTTGACAAAGAGACCTGAGTTTCAATTGATAAATGACGGACAAAAGCAGCTACACCCAAAGAAAGAACACTGGGAAACGAATGTGAACTATCTGCATTTTTGTTTTTCTTCCCGGGTTATTTATACCTTCTGAATCCAATTCTCCCTATGCCACAAGAGAACTGTTCAGTTCTGCAAACATATATTGTATCTAGGATATACTGCAACATATCCAACATATAAAGGACTGCTTGCCATCTAGGGAGGGGGCGGAGGGAGGGAGGGAAAAAAAGGACATAATTGATTTTCATTTTATCTTTCTATTGATAAGTGCTTTTTATAGTACATTAAACAAATTATTTTTTAAAAGTCTGTTATGGTTACAGGATTATTTTTGTGCAAAAATATAATAATATTATCCATAAATATGATCAGAAGAGGACAAGAATCAGTCATGTAGTGAGAGCAAAGACATCACAAATCCTTTATTAGTGCCCAAATTTAAAGATTTCCAAAGAAAGGAATATTAAGGAGACAAGGAAGATCAAATCACATATTCAGCAGAAGAAAACGAAGTCAAAGTTCCTACATCCAGTCTCTAAGAAAAACAAAAAATAACCACTCAGAAGAGTTAGGCCACATAGTGAAGGGCCTGAGTTCTGAAACGTTAATTAATTTTACTAGATCAAAGTTTACAAATGAATGAACTAACCTTGTTTAATGCGTAGGAGAAAGGGGAAGTAGTGGATGACCATTTGGGGACTTGCCCATCATTCCAACTATATAAATCAGTCTTCAATTTCAATCTATTCAATCAATCAATCAATTCAGATGTTCCCCTCTTTCCTTATGTTGATGACTACCTGTTACTATTATATTAAGTTACTACTGGTATGAGTGAAAAATCAGAGCGTTGAATAATGTAAAAACATATAGGTTAGATTTTTATTAGATATTTTATCTTTCTGTATTTAGGCTGGCTCAGATGTAGGCCATGGTATGTTTATAAATGTTTAACAATCAGATCTACAGGGATGAAAACTATGCCAGAAACATCCTGAAGCTTCATTTGTATGTTTAGCATGTTTTATATTATTGTTTAAATCTTGACAACCAGCAAAGCCACAAATATTTTTAAAAATAAATAAAACAAGGCCTGATTTGTAGCATTTGCCAGTTTCATGATCACATTGATGAGTTAACTATTGATTCTCAAAGGCTGGATTGAATTACGCTTTATGTGTTTTGCTTAGTTTATATGGTTTATTAAATACTAAGTGCTAAGATGAAA
This sequence comes from Antechinus flavipes, assembly GCF_016432865.1. NCBI lineage: Eukaryota > Metazoa > Chordata > Mammalia > Dasyuromorphia > Dasyuridae > Antechinus > Antechinus flavipes. The sequence continues at coordinate 244,399,643 of NC_067403.1, forward strand.
AATGGAAAAATTATAAACACAAAATGTAATATATAAATTTCAAGAAAAAGGAACCCAGAATTATGGTGGAATTCACCAAACAAGAACTTTTGCATTAATCCTATTTCAATATTCAAAAATTGGAAGAGAAATATTTCAAGACAAATGGCATAGTATAATTAAAAATTGAAGAATGAACTAAATTATTTTTTTAAAGTTAACTCAGTTTAATTAAGAAATAACTTTTGATTATGTTACTTTGTTGATTTGATAACCTCTTGTTTTTCTTATTCTTATGCCAATCTTATGTATATGTTTTTTTCTGAGTATTTGTAGGTTTCTTCAAACAAGGTGTTGAGCCCTGGAGGATTACTGGGTTTTTCTACATATACCCTTTCCAAGGCAGAAAACAAGGATGGAATTGAATAAATCCTATATTCTCATTAGTAACATAATCTCCATGGACACAAAGGAAACGGACAGTGCAGGGTCTCATGGTATCACATTTTTCTTGAGTGGACAGGAATATGAGTTCTTCATGTTTCCAGACAAAGGTAAAGCCTGGGGCCCAATGTTTTTAATAAAATTAGGGAAATGAGTGCCAGAATATATGTTTCACAAATCACATTGACAGATTTATTTTTAATACCAAGTAATACACAGGAATATGTCAACAATTATGCTATTATTATTATGAGGCTTTTTGGTATTTAGTTCAATCGATTAGTATTTAATCTCCTCAGATGGAAGCTATGTTTGAGGCTTTTTCTCTTGGAAATATATCAGTAAAGTTTTTTTGAAAGTGTTTGTAAGTGATCTTTATTGTGCCCAGTATTTTGCTCAATTTTACTTGATATTTTATAATTAAAAATTATGTGAAAGCACATTTGTGTTGATAAACATGGTCTACCCATTTAAGTGTTGATTTTTTAAAACTTTGAATAAAATTAGTATCAGTGATATTAATTTGTGATCCATTCTTTTCCTCATATTTTTGTAAAGGTTCTCAATTCTGACAGGGCAAGCAGCCTCTATGATTGCTCCCAAAGAAATAGGGCCGTATAAAGCACACTCTGCTGAATGGAATTCCCAATGCTTTACTGATGACACCTTGTCTGTTGAGAGATGTCCTTCCTCCAGAGATACTCTTATCTCTTTTTCGTTTTCTACTTTCATAGTCTCTGATTTCATTTGGTAGGGGTCAGCGTGGTCCCATTCAGAGGTGACCCAGTTCCTCCTACAATTTCTCTGGTCTAAGCTAAATGACTACAATTCATTCAGTAGATACTTGTGGGTGAGATTTCAGAACTTCTCACTCTCCTGGCTGCCTTCCTGGTGACAAGTTTTTAAAACTTCAGTATTGATATTCTTCCTCTATCCTAATCTTTCATTTCATTAAAAGGTGGATATGGCCTCGAATCCATGAAAAATGTTTCAGCTCCTAAAACCTAGTTCTAGCACTGGGATTATCCACCCATAATCCTAGTTGAAGGAGGGGAAGGGAGCCAACAGGGAAGAGATGATCCTTGTAGAGCCCTTGGGCTTGGCAGTGCTGAGCTGTATTGGGATAAGCCATCAGGGGTTCACACTCCCGGTACCAGTTTGGTTGGAGGGTGCCTAAGGAGGGGATACACTACTACAGGTGAGAAAAAGATTAGGTCAAAGCCATCATCCTGAGCAGCCAAAGAATCCATCCTGTGAATAAAAAGTTCCTGCACTTTCAGTCTTGCTAAGATGGAAAAACAAAAATAGTACTTGAAACCAAATACACTACTCCAAATGGCGTCTAATAAGAAAGGGGCAATAGCCCTTGTTAAGAATGGTATGTTTTTATGATATATTCTAAAACATTCTAAACTTATTTGTTGGTCATATCACACAGTACTGACTCAAAATGAACTTAGTTTATCTAAAAGTTCAAAATATGTAACAAAAACAAACCAAAAATCCTCCCAAACTTGAATTTCTTACATTGTTATCTTCTATTGGCAGAGTTTATTGCTAACTTAAGTGCAAGGCTTTCCAGGCATATATCTGTTCAAAGCCTTATCTTTTTTTTTCTTTATTTTATTTTATTTTTTTATTATAACTTTTTATTGACAGAGCCCATGCCTGGGTAATTTTTTTACAACATTATCCCTTGCACTCACTTCCGTTCCTATTTTTCCTCTCCCTCCCTTCACCCCCTCCCCAAGATGGCAAGCAGTTCTATACAAGTTAAATATGTCACAGTGCATCCTAGATACAATATATGTGTGCAGAACCAAACAGTTCTCTTTTTGCACAGGAAGATTGTATTCAGAAGGTAAAAATAACCTGGGAAGAAAAACAAAAATGCAAGCAATGTACATTCATTTCCCAGTGTTCTTTCTTTGGGTATAGTTGCTTCTGTCCATCCTTGATCAATTGATTCCATCAGAATACATCCTCATACAGTATCGTTGTTGAGGTATATAATGATCTCCTAGTTGTGATCATTTCGCTTAGCATCAGTTCATGTAAGTCTTGCCAATCCTCTCTGTATTCATCCTGCTGGTCATTTCTTACAGAACAATAATATTCCATAACATTCATATACCACAATTTACTCAACCATTCTCCAATTGATGGGCATTCAATTATTTTCCAGCAAAGCCTCATCTTAAAAAAAAGATTTTCCCATACTTGCTACTTGTTGGAGATCATTTATCCATCTCAGTTTTGTCATCAAAACCTCATCTGCATCTTTTAAGTTAAGAAAAATTATAAATTGAGGAGGCCAAAGGAAGAGCATTGGGGCATTCTTGACTGGAGACAACCTCCTATGCTTGTGTTAATTCCAAATAATTCACATCTTTTGTTTTGATAATTCAAGGAGTTCTGAGTTGTGTAATTGCATGCTCTCATCAAGGCCACATTTCCCCAACCCCAAGAAATATTTCACGAGATAGTGGTAAGAAGCTGGCTGAAATTCAGGTATACTAAATTTGTGGAAGCTCCTGAAATACGAGTCAGATCACTGTCAAAAAGTGAAATGAAATCAAGAGGGACAGTGGTAGTTAGTGATAGTTAAAGTGACAGAATGAAAGTAGAATTTAGAGTGACAGTGGCTAAAGTTCTTACTGGATTTATACTGACTTCTTGAAGGGGACAAAAATACTACTCTGATCATTCATTTTGAGATTTTTTTTCCCCTAGATATTAAGGTTACTAGTTAAAGTCATAGATTGGGATTATCACTTTTTCGAAAAGCAGACCAATGCTTTCCCACTTGTGATTCAGCTATCGCACTCCCCACATTGAAGATAGAGGTTGAAATTTTTGTTCAGCACAGGTGACAAATACCATTTCCATTAGTCGTGAGGTGGATTCACAGCAGTATTTGAAAAATTAGGATTTTGAATAAGCTTTCCATTAGTACTGATTGTGACCATATTCTCTTTTTTTTTTTTTTTTTTTTTTTTTTTTTTTTCTTTTTATAAATTTTTTTATTTAATAATTACATTATATTTACACTCATTTCTGTTCCGATTTTTTTTTTCCCCTCCCTCCCTCCACCCCTCCCCTAGATGGCAAGCAGTCCTTTATATGTTGGATATGTTGCAGTATATCCTAGATACAATATATGTTTGCAGAACCGAACAGTTCTCTTGTTGCGTAGGGAGAATTGGATTCAGAAGGTATAAATAATCCGGGAAGAGAAACAAAAATGCAGATAGTTCACATTCGTTTCCCAGTGTTCTTTCTTTGGGTGTAGCTGCTTTTGTCCGTCATTTATCAATTGAAACTCAGGTCTCTTTGTCAAAGAAATCCACTTCCATCAAAATATGTCCTCATACAATATCGTTGTCGAAGTGTATAATGATCTCCTGGTTCTGCTCATTTCACTTAGCATCAGTTCATGTAGGTCTCTCCAAGCCTCTCTGTATTCATCCTGCTGGTCATTTCTTACAGAACAATAATATTCCATAACATTCATATACCACAATTTACCCAGCCATTCTCCAATTGATGGGCATCCATTCATTTTCCAGTTTCTAGCCACTACAAACAGGGCTGCTACAAACATTTTGGCACATACAGGTCCCTTTCCCTTCTTTAGTATTTCTTTGGGATATAAGCCCAATAGAAACACTGCTGGATCAAAGGATATGCACATTTTGATAATTTTTTGGGCATAATTCCAGATTGCTCTCCAGAATGGTTGGATTCGTTCACAACTCCACCAACAATGCATTAGTGTCCCAGTTTTCCCGCATCCCCTCCAACATTCATCATTATTTTTTCCTGTCATCTTAGCCAATCTGACAGGTGTATAGTGGTATCTCAGAGTTGTCTTAATTTGCATTTCTCTGATCAATAATGATTTGGAACACTCTTTCATATGAGTGGTAATAGTTTCAATCTCATCCTCTGAAAATTGTCTGTTCATATCCTTTGACCATTTATCAATTGGAGAATGGCTTGATTTCTTATAAATTTGAGTCAGTTCTCTATATATTTTGGAAATGAGGCCTTTATCAGAACCTTTAACTGTGAAAATGTTTTCCCAGTTTGTTGCTTCCCTTCTAATCTTGTTTGCATTAGTTTTATTTGTACAAAGGCTTTTTAATTTGATGTAATCGAAATTTTCTATTCTGTGATCAGTAATGGTCTCTAGTTCATCTTTGGTCACAAATTTCTTTCTCCTCCACAAGTCTGAGAGATAAACTATTCTATGTTCCTCTAATTTATTTATAGTCTCGTTCTTTATGCCTAGGTCATAGACCCATTTTGATCTTATCTTGGTATATGGTGTTAAGTGTGGGTCCATGCCTAATTTCTGCCATACTAATTTCCAATTATCCCAGCAGTTTTTCAAATAATGAATTCTTTTCCCAGAAGTTAGGGGCTTTGGGTTTGTCAAACACTAGATTGCTATAGTTGACTATTCTGTCTTGTGACCTAGCCTTTTCCACTGATCCACTAATCTATTTCTTAGCCAATACCAAATGGTTTTGGTGACTGCTGCTTTATAATATAATTTTAGATCAGGTACAGCTAGGCCACCTTCATTTGATTTTTTTTTCATTAAGTGTACTGCAGGAAAACATTCTCTTTTCTAAATTTCACAAGACACTATATTTTAAGCAGTATGGTCGCAAAATTTATGCCTGTATCTGATTCAAATTAAAAAAAAAATTTATTTCCAAAGTTTAACACGTAGCAAATTAAGGAATTTCACAGCTTCATCTCTACTCGTCCCTAAATTTGTGAGGACTTGTTTTTATATTTATAAACTCATTGTATTTAGCCTCTTGAGTTTCACACTGAATTCCTCACCTTCTTTTGACTAGAACTTTAGCTTAACATTTTGAATTTGAGATCCATATTTACATGAGAGAAGATTCATTTGGCATAGCTATTTAATGTACAAAGAAGTAATTCCTTCATTTTACTATTAAATACAATCTTTTCATTTGTTTTTAAGCTTTGACTTTAATCATTTTTCCCCAACTAATAATTTTGATAATCATCCTTTAAGAATAGGAAATAAAAAACCAATGTACTTATTAATAAGGAAAATATTTTTAAATCAGAGAAAAAGAAGTAAAAGAGATTTTCAAAATCAAGAATTTGTTTGTTGAATAGTTATGTGTGAAAATACATGGAAGGAACACAGAGGAGATATCAAATAACAATCTTGTTGTATTACCATCAGCATGGTTTTCTCCCTGTGGGGCCAGTTTTGGACTCCTCCAGAACTTAGGGGATTCCCAGGCAACTAAAAGAAAACAAAAACATTCAAAATTATTTCAGTGCTGTCAAATGTTAGGTTTTCAGAAAGTATTTTTGCTTCATTGGGAATTATGAATAAACTTAAAGGCCAAGTACACAATAGTGATTAACAATTCTAAGTAGCTTCATATTAGTTTTAAATGTTTTGCAAGTTCCATTTTTAATTAAAGGAAATTAGACTCATCATTGATAATGCAATAGCCCAGGCAATAAAATTCAAGACAGCCGCAATGAGTAAAATTTAGAATTTATTTGGTGCCCAGTCAGGATGGAGTTCTGATCGAATTCCTGATCGAATTCCGTGCCTCACAGAACTAAAGACAGCCTTATAAGCATTTCTATTCGGCTTGTTACATTTTAATCTGTGATTCACATTTTACAACAGGAAGATGGGGTTTTACAGGATAAAAAGGAGAATCGCACCTGGGCAGATGTTTTAACATAGAGATCGGTTTCTGCTACCACCCTCCCGGAACAGATACCCTTAAGAGCATTGTTGAGCCGGCTCTTTGAAATGCAAAAGAAGTCCCCTAACCTAGCTGAGCAAACTTTCTTCTGCTAGCCTGAGGCCCTTGAAGTACAGTGGAAAGGAGGGCCATTTGTCCATTCCAATAATACCAATGTATTTAATAGAGGAAAAATAAAATATATATTTTTTTCAATCATAGGAAAAGATTCAAAAGAGATTTTCAAAATTAAGTATTTCTTTGTTGAACAATTATTTGTGAAAATGCATAGAAAGAATACAGAAGAAACATCAAATAATGATCTTGTTGCATTACCATTTGTATTGTTTCCCCCCTGTGGGACTACTTTTGGATTCTTTTGGAAACTTAGGGTTCCCTAGGCCACTAAAGGAAAACAAAAACATTCAAAAAATATTATAATGCAGTCTTTAGAGAGGATTGTTGTTTCATTGGGAATTATGAATAAACTTAAAATCCAAATACAATATGATGAATAACAATTCCAGATAACTTCATATCAGTTTTAAATGTTTTGTGAGTTAGATTTTTAATTAAAGGCCATTAAACTCATTATTTATATATAAAATTTCATTCAAATTTAATAGGGAAAACATTCAACACAGCATTAATAATAGGCTTCAAATTTAATGAGGGATTACTAAGTATCAATGGAAATATATACACTTAAAAGTTGAATCATTTTGGAGTCAAAGTAATGCTATAAATTAAAGATCAGATACTTTAATACTTGCTTAAAATATGCAATCTATGCAAATTGTACAGGCCAGTCTATATATACTGCATTCTAATGTATGGGTGGGAAAAATAAAATTTTCCCCAATAACAGAGGGATCTCAATTCAGGAATTCACTTTTTTATATAGCAGTCTGGTCATTAATTTTTTTTCCTCTGATGCAATTGGGGTTAAGTGACTTGTGTAGGGTGACACAGCTAGGAAGTGCTAAGTGTCTGAGATCAGATTTGAAACTCAGGTCCTCCTGATTTCAAGGCTGGTACTCTATTTACTGTACCACCTAGCTGCCCCAGGACACTGGTCTTTTCAAGAGAACTTTAGGGAAAACCCACAAAGCTATTCTCCTGTTTTTATCACTAGGACAAAGATTGTATGCTAGGGTCATCATGAAAGATGTTTTTTGGAAGAAAACCAAGACATATAAATTTAGGAATTAAATACTTTAAAAAAATTTTTGGAAGAAAAATCTTTTTCTCCCCTCAGTGATTCACTAGGTGCTGAGTGGGATGGTCTGGGTGACTCCTTTGTCTCAGGTCCAAGGTCTACAAGCAACATAAATATTACATTCAGAATATATTAATTGACTCATTAAGATAAATTCTATTACATTATATGAAGAGGAATATCCATTTTGTTTAACACTTTAGTATAGATACTCATTCTCTATCCTGTTCTTTTATTTCATTAGGAAGTAGAAGTGGCCTCCTATCCATGGAAATCCAAGTCAAGCTTTATATGGACCTAGCCAAGACAAGCCAGGAAAGTTTTCAGGACAGGCTGGCAGTTGGTTTTCTATCTTTGAAATTTACATTAGTAAGTCTGGAGAGCTTCATCACCAAAGAGTTGGGTACTGGATTAAGCATCGAATCTATGTCTTTAATCATTAAAATGAAAGATAAACTGAAAAGGTCAAGGGCAGAGCACTGGGACATTCTTGACTGGGCACAAACTTTCATATTTGTATTAATTCCAACTAATTTGATGAGGTATGGATCGTGGCAGGAAAATGGGTTGATCTCCTAGTTCTCCAGAATACCAAGTTAGGGCCGGTTCGCAGCAAGAAACGCTGCACAAAAGGCTGTGATAAGAAAAAGCACTTTATTAAAGAGAGAGACACCAAGATGTTCTCTTAGTGGGCAATGTCAAAGAATTGCAAAGACATTTTCTCAGGGCTTACTTTTATACAGAAACAAAACAATTTGGGCTTTGCATCCGAAAGGAACATACTTGAGATAGGATGTGGCAAAAGTCTTTCCCAGGGAAGGTAGGTTTTGCATCCAAAAGGTGCATATGTGTGGGAAGAGAGTCTTTCCCAGGGAAGGTAGATGCTCTTCTGGGAGAGGCTGTATTGTCCTCATTAAATTCACATCTTTTTTTTTTTTTTTTTTTTTGATAAATCATCTCATTCTGAATTTGGGTAATTGCATATTCCTATCAAGTTCACTTCTCTCCCTCTTTCTGAAATATTCCAAGAGATAGTGAAAATTGTTGAGGTCTAGATTTGGGGTACCTAAATGAAGTTAGGGTTTAGTTGAGGTCTAGTGGCAGGTTTGGGTACAGGGAATCAAACAGAACTCCCCTGCAACCCCCTTGGATTCGGCGCAAGGATACAGCGGTAAATGAGGTCTAGTAGCTGCACGAGTCCCCAATAAAGGCATTTATCAGCCTGAGAGGTAGATTGATAAAAGAGGATTATTATTGGTTTTGAAAGTAAGGAGATAGGTGAAGGTAGAGATAAGGAGGGCACCGAACAGAAGGTCCAGTGGACAAAGGGTCCTGATATGGCTGGAATGTTTAGGACCTCTGCAAAGAGAGAGTCCCAGCATCTCCCTTTTATAATAGGAGATTTAGCTCAAAGGACTGTTGGGTGTAGCCCCAAAGTTGGCTTAGATCCATGTGGGGCTGGGATAGGCCCTGATCTTTTATTGGAATACAAAAGGACCAGGATTTGTGAGTTAAAGGGTAATTAAATTAACTAGAGGGGGTTGGGAGTCACAAAGAAAAGAATCTTTCCCACATCAAAATCTTGTTAAAATCTAGGTATACTAAGTTTGTGGAGCCTCCTGAAGTACCTACCAATCTGGTAACTGGCAAAAGATGAAATGAAGTTAAAGTGACAATGAATAGTTCTTAATGGATTTACACTGGCTCCAAGTGTTATTATCTCCTTGACATGGACATAATGCACTATTATGATAATTTATTCTGTGGCAGTTCTTTATTTTTCTTCTAGGTATTAAAGTTACTAGTTATAGTCATAGAATTGACTTCTTATTTCTTTTCAGAAAATCAGGAGCATGCTAGCCCAGAGATTGAAATTCTGTTCAGCTCAGGTGACAAATTCCATTTCCATAGGTCTTGAGATGGATAAGTTGATTCTAAATTCACATCAGTATTTGAAGAATTAGGGATTTCATTCCTGAAAATCACCTTTCCATGACTGAAGAGTGTAATTACCATCTATCTTACAATTTGGCAAATGGTCTTTGAGGAATTGCTATAAATTATACTCATCTAAAGTCTAGAACCTCTTGAAGAAGGAACCTCAAAATTCTAAAACTCCTTGAAGGAGAAAATCTTCAACTCTGCCTCAGTGAGGAACCCTGCCCAAGGGAAACAAGACAGTTTCAATCTGTTATCTGGCAAAAAGGAATTCCAGTCCTTTTGAATTGAAGAAACTCATTGAATTCTATTCAAATTCCAGCTCAAGCTGAAACCCAGCAAGCAGATGAGGCAACTTGGGACTCTACCCACAAGACCCTTTTAGCTTGTAGCCAAAGCTGCTATTATAAAAGAGACAAACTAAAATCCTTTCTTTGCAGAGGTTCCAAACATGCCATGCTATGCCATGCTAGGCTATGCCATGCTATGCCAAGGAAACCTCTTCCCTCTGGAATACTAATCTCTTCCAGTGTTATTCTCTCTTTATCCCCACCTATCTCCCTAATGAGACCTTATGCCTCTCTGTCAGGATTTCCAACATTACTTCCCAATCCCTATAATAAATCTTTTATCAATCTAGGTTTTGGGGTCTGTAAATTCCTTTATAGAGAATCTCTGCGCTGCCCAAAGGGAGTTCTGCAAAACTCCTTATCCTTGAGCCAAAAACCAAAAGGTGTAGGGAAGCCAAACCTCTCCATTTGGTTCCCTGAACCCCAAACCTGTCACTAGACATCATCATTTAACTCTCTGACCATCAGATACTCTAATCTCATTTTGATTCCCTAAATCTAGACTTTATCATTTGGTTCCCTACTAAAGGGAACCCCCAAACCTAACCTCATCACGCTGAGTGGCCTTTTCTGATGCTAATAACGATTAACAAATCATGTAGACATCATTAAGAAATGATTTACAACTTCCCTCTGATGACAGTTTCCAATTAGTCCTGAATATATCTAATTTGTATATAGTTATTTACATGTTCCCCATCTCGTTAAATGAGAGAGAAAAGGGACTATATTTTACCTTCTTTTTATCTTTGGCACTTAGCATAATATCTGGCACATAGTTACTGCAGGGAAATTTCCAGTGATTACTGATTACTGTTTTTTTTTTTTTTTTTTTAAGGAGCAAATGCTCTGAACAAATATCTTCAGTGCAAGTGCCGGAATTTTTCTGCCTCCTTTACTCAATATGTAATTTATTTCACATTAATAAGAAAAAAAACTTTTTTTTTAATTTAATTTAATTTTTTTTTAAATTTTATTTTATTTAGTAATAACTTTGTATTGACAGAATCCATGCCAGGATAATTTTTACACGACATTATCCCTTGCAATCACTTATGTTTCGTTTTTTCCCCTCCCTCTCTCCTCCCCCCCCCAAGATGGCAAGCAGTCCTATATATGTTAAATATGTTGCAGTATATCCTAGATACAATACATATTTGCAGAACCGAACAGTTCTCCCGCTGCACAGGGAGAATTGGATTCAGAAGGTAAAAATAACTCGGGAAGAAAATCAAAAATGCAAATAGTTCACATTCATTTCCCAGTATTCCTTCTTTGGGTGTAGCTGTTTCTGTCCATCATTTCTCCAATGAAACTCAGTTAAGTCTCTTTGTCAGAGAAATCCACTTCCATCAGAATACATCCTCATACAATATCGTTGTCGAAGTGTATAATGATCTCCTGGTTCTGCTCATCTCACTTAGCATCAGTCCATGTAGGTCTCTCCAAGCCTCTCTGTATTCATCCTGCCGGTCATTCCTTACAGAGCAATAATATTCCATAACATTCATATACCACAATTTATCCAGCCATTCTCCAATTGATGGGCATCCATTCATTTTCCAGTTTCTAGCCACTACAAACAGGGCTGCTACAAACATTTTAGCACATACAGGTCCCTTTCCCTTTTTTAGTATCTCTTTGGGGTATAAGCCCAATAGAAACACTGCTGGATCAAAGGGTATGCACAGTTCGATAATTTTTTGGGCATAATTTCAGATCGCTCTCCAGAATGGCTGGATTCATTCACAACTCCACCAACAATGCATCAGTGTCCCCGTTTTCCCGCATCCCCTCCAACATTCATCATTATTTTTTCCTGTCATCTTAGCCAATCTGACAGGTGTGTAGTGATATCTCAGAGTTGTCTTAATTTGCATTTCTCTGATCAAAAGTGATTTGGAACACTCTTTCATGTGAGTGGTAATAGTTTCAATTTCTTCATCTGAAAATTGTCTGTTCATATCCTTTGACCATTTATCAATTGGAGAATGGCTTGATTTTTTATAAATTTGAGTCAGTTCTCTATATATTTTGGAAATGAGGCCTTTATCAGAACCTTTAATTGTAAAGATGTTTTCCCAGTTTGTTACTTCCCTACTAATCTTGTTTGCATTCGTTCTGTTTGTACAAAGGCTTTTTAATTTGATATAATCAAAATTTTCTATTTTGTGATCGGTAATGGTCTCTAGTTGGTCTTTGGTCACAAATTTCTTTCTCCTCCACAAGTCTGACAGATAAACTATCCTATGTTCCTCTAATTTATTTATAATCTCGTTCTTTATGCCTAGGTCATGGACCCATTTTGATCTTATCTTGGTATGTGGTGTTAAGTGTGGGTCCTTGCCTAATTTCTGCCATACTAATTTCCAGTTATCCCAGCAGTTTTTATGAAATAATGAAATCTTATCCCAAAATTTAGAATCTTTGGGTTTGTCAAAAACTAGATTTCTATAGTTGACTATTCTGTCTTGTGAACCTAACGTTTTCCACTGATCAACTAATCTATTTCTAAGCCAATACCAAATGGTTTTGGTGACTGCTGCTTTATAATATAATTTTAGATCAGGTACAGCTAGACCACCTTCATTTGATTTTTTTTTCATAAATTCCATTGAGATTCTCGACTTTTTATTGTTCCATATGAATTTTGTTGTTATTTTTTCTAAATCATTAAAATATTTTCTTGGAAGTCTGATTGGTATAGCACTAAATAAATAGATTAGTTTAGGGAGTATTGTCATCTTTATTATATTCGCTCGGCCTATCCAAGAGCACTTAATATTTTTCCAATTATTTAAGTCTGACTTTATTTGTGTGAAAACTTTTTTGTAATTTTGCTCATATAATTCCTGACTTTCCTTTGGTAGGTAGATTCCCAAATATTTTATGCTATCAACAGTTATTTTGAATGGAATTTCTCTTTGTATCTCTTGCTCTTGGATTTTGTTGGTGGTGTATAAGAATGCTGAGGATTTATGGGGATTTATTTTGTATCCTGCTACTTTGCTAAAATTATGAATTATTTCTAATAGCTTTTTAGTAGAATCTCTGGGGTTTTCTAGGTATACCATCATATCATCTGCAAAGAGTGATAGTTTGGTTTCCTCATTGCCTACTCTAATTCCTTTAATCTCTTTCTCGACTCTTATTGCAGAGGCCAGTGTTTCTAATACAATATTGAATAATAATGGTGATAGTGGGCAACCTTGCTTCACTCCAGATCTTACCGGGAAAGGTTCCAGTTTTTCCCCATTGCATATGATGCTTACTGAAGGTTTAAAATATATGCTCCTAACTATTTTAAGGAAAAGTCCTTTTATTCCTATGCTCTCAAGTGTTTTTATTAGGAATGGATGTTGGATTTTATCAAATGCTTTTTCTGCATCAATTGAGATGATCATATGGTTTTTGTTTGGTTGGTTGTTGATATAGTCAATTATGTTAATAGTTTTCCTAATATTGAACCAGCCCTGCATTCCTGGTATAAATCCTACTAGGTCATAGTGTATTATCCTGGGGATGATTTTCTGTAATCTTTTTGCTAATATTTTATTTAAGATTTTAGCATCAATATTCATTAGGGAGATTGGTCTATAATTTTCTTTCTCTGTTTTCAGCCTACCTGGTTTAGGTATCAGTACCATATCTGTGTCATAAAAGGAGTTTGGTAGGACTCCTTCAATCCCTACTTTTTCAAATAGTTTATTTAGCATTGGAGTTAGTTGATCTTTAAATGTTTGATAGAATTCAGATGTAAATCCATCTGGTCCTGGGGTTTTTTTCTTAGGGAGTTGATTGATAGTTTGTTCTATTTCTTTTTCTGAGATAGAAGTGTTTAGGATATTTACTTCTTCCTCTGTTAGTTTAGGCAAGCTATATTTTTGGAGGTATTCTTCTATTTCATTTAAGTTGTCGAATTTATTGGCGTAAAGTTGGGCAAAGTAACTCCTAATTATTGCTCTAATTTCCTCTTCGTTAGTGGTGAGTTCTCCCTTTTCATTTTTAAGACTAACAATTTGATTTTCCTCTTTCCTTTTTTTAATCAGATTTACTAAGGGTTTGTCTATTTTGTTGGTTTTTTCATAGAACCAACTCTTAGTTTTATTAATTAATTCAATAGTTTTTTTACTTTCAATTTTATTGATCTCTCCTTTTATTTTTAGAATTTCAAGTTTAGTGTTTGACTGGGGGTTTTTAATTTGTTCCTTTTCTAGCATTTTTAGTTGCAAGCCCAATTCATTGACTTTCTCTTTCTCTATTTTATACAAATAGGCCTCTAGAGATATGAGATTTCCCCTTATTACCGCTTTGGCTGCATCCCATACATTTTGGTATGATGTCTCATTATTATCATTTTCTTGGATGAAGTTATTAATTATGTCTATAATTTGCTGTTTCACCCAATCATTCTTTAGTATGAGATTATTTAGTTTCCAATTATTTTTTGGTCTACTTTCCTGTGGCTTTTTATTGAATGTAATTTTCAATGCATCATGGTCTGAAAAGGATGCATTCACTATTTCTGCCTTACTGCATTTGAGTTTGAGTTTTTTATGTCCTAATATATGGTCAATTTTTGTATAAGTTCCATGAACTGCTGAAAAGAAGGTGTACTCCTTTCTGTCCCCATTACATTTTCTCCAGAGATCTATCATATCTAATTTTTCTAGTATTCTATTTATCTCTTTGACTTCTTTCTTATTTATTTTGTGGTTTGATTTATCTAATTCTGAGAGTGCAAGGTTGAGATCTCCCACTATTATAGTTTTACTGTCTATTTCTTCTTGCAGCTCTCTTAATTTCTCTTTTAAGAATTTAGATGCTACACTACTTGGTGCATATATGTTTAATATAGATACTTCTTCATTATTCATTCTACCCTTTAGCAATATATAGTGCCCTTCCTTATCTCTTTTGATTAGATCAATTTTTGCTTTAGCTTGATCTGAGATCAGGATGGCTACCCCTGCTTTTTTGGCTTCACCTGAAGCATAGTAGGTTTTGCTCCAACCTTTTACCTTTAACCTGCATGTATCACCCCGCTTCAGGTGTGTTTCCTGTATACAACATATTGTAGGATTCTGGCTTTTAATCCATTCTGCTAACCGCTTCCTCTTTATAGAGGAGTTTACCCCGTTCACATTTATGGTTAAAATTACCAATTCTGTATTACTTGCCATCTTGTTAACCCCGGTTTATGCTTTTCTCCCTTCTTACTCCCTTACCCCCCTTCCTAGTATTAAGCTTGTGAGCACCACTTGCTTCTCACAGCCTTCCCTTTTTAGTATCCTTCCCCCCCCTTAGAGTTCCCCCCCCAACTTGCCCCTTTCCCTCCCAGTTACCGTATTCCCTTCCACTTAGCTTATTCCTTCCTTTTTCACTTTTCCCTTCTCACTTTTCAATGAGGTGGGAGAAGTTTCACCATAGATTGAATATGTCTAAAATTCTTCTCTTAATGCCAATTCTGAAAGCAGTAATATACTCACTATATTCATCCCTCTCCATTCTTTCTCTCAGATATACTAGGTTTTCTTTGCCTCTTCATGAAATGTAGTACCCCCACTTTCCCTTTTTTCTGGTACAATGTCCTTTCCACATCTAGTTTCTAGAACAAGGTATACATGTATTCTTTATACATCTTTATAGCCGAAATATAGTTCCCAAGATTAATCTTTACCTTTTTAGATTTCTCTTGAGTTCTGTGCTTGTAGATCAAATTTTTTGTTAAGTTCTAGCTTTTTCATCAGAAATAGATGAAATTCGCTTATTTCGTTGAATGTCCATCTTCTTCCCTGGAAAAAGATGCTCATTCTCGCTGGGTAAGTTATTTTTGGTTGCATACCAAGTTCGTTAGCCTTTTGGAATATCATATTCCAGGCCCTTCGATCCTTTAATGTGGATGCTGCCAGATCCTGGGTGATCCTTATTGTGGCTCCTTGATACTTGAATTGGGTTTTTCTAGCCGCTTGCAGTATTTTTTCCTTTGCCTGAGGGTTCTGGCATTTGGCCACTATATTCCTTGGTGTTTTGATTTTAGGATCCCTTTCAGTAGGGGATCGATGAATTCTTTCAATGTCAATTTTACCTTCTGTTTCTATGACTTCTGGGCAGTTCTCTTTGATAATTTCCTGGAAAATAGTGTCCAGGCTCTTTTTTTCATCATACTTTTCTGGAAGTCCGATGATTCTCAGGTTGTCTCTCCTGGATCTGTTTTCCAGGTCTGTTGTCTTCCCCAGAAGGTATTTCACATTCTTTTCCATTGTTTGATTTTTTTGGATTTGCTTGACTGATTCTTCTTGTCTCCTCGACTCATTCAATTCCAATTGTTCGACCCTGATTTTCATTGAGGTATTTTCTTCACTCACTTTTTTAAGATCTTTTTCTAATTGTCCAATTGAGTTCTTTTGTTCTGTGGAATTTTTTTCCATTTCGCCAATTTTGTTTTCCAGTTCACCAATCCTATTTTTCAAGGATTTGGTTTCTTTATCCACTCTCTCTTTAACTGACTTCTCCAGGCTCTTTTGCCAAGCCTCCCTCTCCTTTTGCAGAGCCTCCCTCTCCTTTTGCCAAGCCTCCCTCTCCTTTTGCAGAGCCTCCCTCTCCTTTTGCCAAGCCTCCCTCTCCTTTTGCAGAGCCTCCCTCTCCTTTTCCTATTTTTCTTCTAGCTCCCTTGTGAGAGCCTTTTTAATTTCCTCCATGAGATTCATCTGTGCTGAGGAACATATGATCTCCTCCTTTGGGGATTCACCTGGGGACTGTTTGTTTTTAGTCTCCTCAGGATTTGGAGTCTGCTCTTTATCTGTATAAAAGCTGTCCAGGGTTAAATTCTTTTTCAGTTTCTTGCTCATTCTGTCTATTTATCAAAGACAAACTATCAAAGAAACAGAAGGAAAAAAAACCCCTTGAATGGAGGCTGCTTTCTTTGGGGGAGGGGCAGGGTATTCGTGAGGCACGGGTCCTACTGTGCTATGGCGCCTGCGCGCTGAGATCCAAGCACTCTGAGATCCGAGCGGGCTGAGACACTGTGGGGGAGGGATGGCCAGGTCCCGAGAGACTCCAGCTGTTTGGGGTTGTATTCTTCACCCTCGGTGTTTTTAGCTTCTCTGCTGGGCTGCTGACTTGCTGCCGGAGCAAATTATCCTGTAGCAAAGCTCTCCCCGCAGAGACGGCTGCGATCGCGCCCCCCCCCCTCTCCGCTCTACCCGGTTCTGAGCTGCTATCTGTGCTCTCGCTGCAGCTGCTGCCCGCAGACTGCTTCCAAATAGCGTCCCCGCCCTCGCGCAAAAACAGACCTTTCTTGAAGAGTCTCAAGGATGGTTTCTCTTGGTAAGTAATTGTATGTTTTTTTTCAGTCGAGCATTAATTCAGAGGCATGAAATGAAATGAATAGTGAGAGAAAAACACGGAGGTTACACAACAGTGCATTTCCTCTCCGCCATCTTGGCCGGAAGTCGAAAAAAAACTTTTAAAAATTCTTAATTGCTTCTGGTGGGATTGAAATGCTTCTTTGGCTTAAATTTATATACTGCTTTGAAGTTTACAAAGTATTTTCCTTACAACAAACACCATTTTGCAGATGCGAAAACTGAAGCTGAGAGGTAAAGTAAAATAAACTTCTCACCTAAGTAACCATTAAACCTGTAGTAAAACTAGGCTTCTAAATCCAATACTGTTTTGTGACAAAATTCTACCTCATCATTACAAATAAATTCATTCATTTCGACTGCATACTTTCCTATTCTAAAATAAAGTAATGGCAAATATTAAATTAGAGTTGGTGACCTCAAGAGGGGATGATGCCTAGGGCAGCAGCAGAATATGAAATGCCCAAGAAAGCTACAAAAGAATTAGATATCAAAGACAAACTGAAAAAAAAAAAAAAGTTACCTGAAGTCAAAAGAGAGGGGGCGGGATTTATTTACAGAGCCATAGACTCTTAGATCTAGATGTAATTTTAGAGAACATTTAGCCCAATCCCATCACTTTACAAATAAGAATGAAGCTCTAATATAGAAAAGTGATTTATCCATATATGGGTCTGTGATAAAACTATGATTAAAAATCTGATTTCCTAAATCCAACTTCAGAGTTCTTTCCTTTGTGCCAGCATTTTCCAAAACAAATTATACTATAGACAGGTAAAATACTTAAATGTTTTATGATGACACTTCAGTAAATGTTATTAAGCATCTCTGTACAAGAAACCAATTAGACCACTGACCACTGTATCTTCCACAATATTATAAACAAGATGCATCTGTTGGGGAAAGGATATATAACCTTGTGAAAGAACAACATCATAGAAGGGAAGAGAAGAGGGGCAGGAGGAGTTGGCTTATCCCCCTCTCAAATGTGAAAGCTCAGGATAGGTTAATGATGACATATAAAACTATCTTATACAGTTTCCTATTCATCCCCTCCCCTACAACCTATTCTTGGATTTCATGGCCCTTATGCTATGAGAATGAAAGATGCAGCTCTGGGTATTCATGCTTTCATTCAGCCACATTATAGGTTAAATAGGCTCTCTGCTTTATCCTGTTAATCTAATAACCATTCACAAATTGCTTCTATAACAACAAAAGAGATGCAACTTCAATTCAACTAACTTTTAAAACACAATTATTCTAGTAGTCACTTCAACACCACTTGAACACACTTGTGCAATAAAATATTCTAGGGGTAAAGAACGACAAAATGAAAAATGACAAAGTTTCTAAATTAACGTACAAACCTACTCAGAGGAAAAGACATACATAAATAATCATAATGCAAGAGATATAGTGATCAGGGAAGTCAAATATATAAGAATGAATTTAGACTTGGGGCAATGACTGAAATCAGGGAAATTCATGGAATAGACAGAATTTGCTTTAAGGATAGGGGAAATGAAATATCTGTGAATATTCAGAGAGTTTAATAAAAGGGTAAAACAAAATAAGAGTACAACATTTCACTATTTGGTGATCTAAAATATATACAAAAAAGAAAAGCTTTGTAAGAAAATGCTAAATAGAATTAAGAATAATTTAATAATTGTAAATATATTCACTATTTACCTCCATTTTACCGCCATACCTTACAGTTGGGTATGGAGGAGTAACTTTTTCTTGAAAAATAACAGTAAAAATCATTTTAGAATACAAAGAATTTACATTTTTTTTAAAAAAGCTATTTCCATGGCACAATTAAACAAAATCTTTGTGATGATAATCACTTTCTGATTCTATACTTTCTATTTCTATTCTTTCTGTTCTATACAGATTAGAGGAAAGTAATGTAATAAATGATCCTAAATGGCAAATAAAAAGCAAAAACAATAGTTTCAAAAAATCAAAAATTAATGATTTTAGGTCAAGGAAGACAACTTGTTAATCAAAATATATGCTAAAAATTGTTTTTAAAACTAAAAGTGAATTTGAGAACTCATCAAGATTTCCAGTTACTATGATAAAGCTTAATAAGTTAATGTTATGCACTTAAACTCTCCTTTCTTAACTGTTATTATGGAGAGAGTATATAATGCTAAAATATCAAAGCACCACAAGGGAAGCTATTCCAATTCCTTGGCTCTTTTAAATTTAATTTTCCTTTATGGCAATGTTTTCCAAAAGAAACTATATTGTAGACAAGTAAAATATTTAAATGTTTTTTAAATTAAAATTTTATAATTAAAAAATTAGTTTTCTTTACAAACTCTAATGCCACCAGCAAAAATCCAAGTTGTCATTTCTTAAACCAGGCTTTCCCCCTTCAGGGTCCAGATTTTCCAAGAGACAAAAGTGGGAAAAACAAAGGTCTCTAGCATAGGAAAAGTTGTCGTGGATCCTTATGCCAAAGAGTTTCTAACAGTAGACCCCATAGCATCAGGCTCAAACCCTCACTTTCCCTCTTTCCTACCCTTTTTTATGGCAAATCTTACATGGAAAACAATTCATAAATGAAAAAAAAGTATGAATTTTATACATTATGCAGACATGGAGTGAGAGGAGGGAGAAGGGAGAAAAAGAGGAATAAAAAAACAGGAGAGAGGTGAAGATGAATGGGAAGGAGTTAGGAAAGACTTTCCACAGAAGACAACCTTTCTAAAAAGCTGCAACCTCCTGATTGACCTGCGGGACCCACCCCAATATTTATAGATCTGCAAAGGAGAAATGGATATGTTATAACTGATGCAGATAAGAGTGCTATATTTGAGGCTGGGAGATGACCTAAAAAAATATGGTCAGTTTAGACCTGTGTACTTTATGTGCATATTCAAGCCCTGAAGTTATTAGAAAAGAAAGAAGGAAATATCTTAATTTAAAGGAAAATAATAGACTATCAAGTCAACAAAATAACATAATACAAAATTATTTAAATTTTATGAATTGATAAAATTCATATTGACAGAAGATATTTCCCTTTAGGAACACATTATACATATGGCATTTTTAGCAAATACTGCATATTAGTGTGCCAGTTTCAAGAGATCAAGTGACCTGAATATTGCCATATAGAGACATGAGATAAGTTTAATTATAAAAATGTATAAAAACTAACGATTCTAGATCAAGGAAGACAACTTGTACATTAAAATACATGTTAAAAAAAGTTGTTTTTAAAACTAAAAATGAACTTAAGAACTTAACAAGATTTCCAATTACTATGATAAAGCTTCATAAAGTTTATATTGTACACCAAAACTTTCCTTTCTTAATTAACTTTCATTATATAGAGCATATAATGCTATGTGGAAACACAAAAAAGAGATAGACTCTTTAGTCTCTTTTTTATATATTATAACAATATATAAAGAATCATATGAAGAATGGTTTGTTCTACATAATCAGAATTAGCTACTTAGTCTTCACAGTTTCTATAAATAGCCTTCACATTCAAATATATTTTTCTAAAACTGAAACCAGAGATTCTTAGAAAGCTGTTACCTCACTGAAAAATTAAATTGGGTTGATATATCTTCCCCACTCATCCAAGTTAATGAATCCCTTGAAATCTGTTCATTAACCAGTCAGTGGTCCATGGACCATACTCTCAGTGTTGGTGGAGTTAGAAATTAATCCAAACATTCCAGAGAGAAATTTGCAACTATGCTCTAAAATGATTCATACTGTTTGATCTAGCAGTCCCACATATAGATCTGTAACCCAGAGATTTAAAAAAAAAATAATGGGGGAAAGGTACTATTTGTATCAAAATATTCAGAGCAACTCTTCTTATGGTGGTAAAGAAATAGAAATCTAGGGGATGCCCATCAGTTGAGGAATGGCTGAATAAGCTGTGATATAATCTTTCCAAAAAATAACACGCAGGATGCTTTTAGAAAAATCATGGAAAGATTTCTATGAATTGATTCAAAGAGAAGTGAGCAAAAGCAGGAAACACAGTAGACAAGACAGCAATATTTTACAAGGTTAATGATCCAAATCAATCCCAAACAATTCATAATGATGGTATGTTGCCTTTCAGGAAAAACATGGGGAAAGTAATATTCTTTTTCTATATATCATATTTTTTAATGAAGTGAAACTTTTTTTTCCCTTTTTTTAGAAACAAAGGGAAATCATTGGGAGTTATCTTTTGTAAAAATGAAGGCTCAGGAAAGACAATAAGATCAAATCAGTAGTTATAAAAATCAGAATCTCTCCCATACCAAAAGAGGAAAGAGTAAAAATCAATCTCACTAAAACTACAACATCAAAAAAATAGTCCTAAAAAGTAATTATCACCAAAATTGGTTTACAGGAAAAGGAGAAAAACAGCTCCCCTTCTTGTTATCCCCTTTGCAGGGCTAGAGGGCAATGAGTGTGGAAGGGGAATAGCTCATACAGTTGTATCAACTAGTTTTTTTTTTTAAATCCTTTTTCACTTTATTTTTTAAAAATAGTCATTTATTTTTTCCAAATACATGTAAAAATAGTTTTCAACATTCATTTTTTACAACTTTGTGTTCCGATTTTTATTCCTAGGTGGATTCTCCTGAGTGATGGAAGAAAAAAGGAAAAATATATATGCTACAATGAATGCAGATAGGAGCTACATTTGAGGCTGGGAAATAGCCTAAAACATGATCATCCTAGATCTGTGTACTTTATGTGCTTACTCAAGCCCTGAAGTTATTGGAAATGACAAAGGGAATTTTTTAAGGTAAAGGAAAACAAGACGCTATAAAGTCAACAAAATAATATAATGCAAAATTATTTCTCAAGCTAGGTTAACTTTTTAACAATAATTTAGGTCTTTCTGCAATTTTTAATTCTAGTGTAAATTAGACAGATCTATTCAAATGATTTTTCTTCCAATTTATGAAATCAGATTACTGCAAATATTCTTGTTCAATTAATTCTACTACAATTCAATGTTCTGGTTCTTGAAATTACATGCTACATTTATAATTTTGCCAATTTTCCACTTTTATACAAAGAGAACCAAACATATAGGCCTATAATCAGGGGTACACTGAAGCTAGCTCAAACCCAACTTTGAGAATCAGTAGTCAAATCATCACTGATCATTTAATCTTAAAAATTGGCAAATGCTACAAATCAGGCCTTCTATTATTTTAATATTAGGTGTTTTGCTGGTTATTAAGATTCATGAAAGTAACATAAAAATACTAATAATGCAAATTAAGCTTGAGTGTTTTTGGCATACTTTTCTTCCCTGGAGAACTGATTGTTAAATATTTACAAACACACCACAACCTATATATAGTTTATCCTTTTTGAACCAGCCTAAAGAAAAAAATGATAAAATATCTAAGGAAAATCTAAGTTATATCTTTTTCCTATTATTCAACTGTCTACATTTTCACTCACTGTTCTGCCATTGGACATTTAATATAATGATAACAGGTAGGCGCCAACATAAATGAAGAATTGATTAATCCTGAATAGATTGAAATTGATAGCTGATTCATATGGCTAGAAAAAAAAGCAGGTTCTACTGATACATTGTTGGTGGAATTGTGAATACATCCAGCCAGCCATTCTGGAGAGCATTTTGGAACTAAGTATACTCAAAAAGTTATCAAACTGTGCATACCCTTTGATCCAGCAATGTGACTACTGGGCTTATATCCCAAAGAGATCTTAAAGAAGGGAAAGGGACTTGTATGTGCCAAAATGTTTGTGGCAGCCCTGTTTGTAGTGGCTAAAAACTGGAAAATGAATGGATGCCCATCAATTGGAGAATGGCTGAATAAATTGTGGTATATGAATGTTATGGATTATTGTTGTTCTGTAAGAAAGGACTAGCAGGATGAATACAGAGAGGCTTGCAGAAACTTACATGTACTGATACTAAGTGAAATGAGCAGAACCAGGAGATCATTATATACCGCAACAACGATACTGTATGAGGATGTATTCTGATGGAAGTGGATTTCTTCGACAAAGAGAAGATGTAACTCAGTTTCAATTGATCAATGATGGACAGAAGCAGCTACACCCAAAGAAAGAACACTGTGAAATGAATCTAAACCATTTGCATTTTTGTTTTCCTTCCTGGATTATTTCTACCTTCCATATCTAGGATATACTATGGCATATTTAACATGTATAGGATTGCTTGTCATCTGGGGGAGGGAGTGGAGGGAGGGAGGGGAAAAATAGGAACAAAAGTGAGTGCAATGGATAATATTGTAAAAGATTACCCTGGCATAGATTCTGTCAATAAAAAGTTATTTTAAAAAATAAATGACCAGCAGAATTATTTCAGAAAGGCCTGGAGAGACTTATATGAACTGATGCTGAGTGAGATGAACAGGACCAGGAGATCATTATATACTTCAACAACAATACTATATGATGCTCAATTCTGATGGATGTGGCTCTCTTCAACAATGAGATGAACCAAATCAGTTCCATTTGTTCAATAATGAATAGAACCAGCTGCATCCAGCGAAAGAACCCTGGGAAATGAGTATGAACCACTACATAGCATTTCCAATCCCTCTGTTTTTGTCCACCTGCATTTTTGATTTCCTTCACATTTTAATTGTACATTATTTCAAAATCCAATTCTTCTTGTGCAGCAAAATAACTGTATGGATATGCATACGTAAATTGTATTTAACATATACTTCAACATATTTAACATGTATTGATCTACCTGCAATCTGGCGAAGGGGGAGGGGGAAGAAGGGGAAAAATTGGAACCAAAGGTTTTTCAATTGTCAATGCTGAAAAACTACCCATGCATAAATCTTGTAAATAAAAAGCTATAAAAAAAATTTTAGAAAAAAAAAAAAGAAAGAAAGAAAGCAGGTCCCAAAATAATCCCCAATCCCTCACCCTCATTAAACAAGGTTAGTACCTTCATTTGTAAACTTAGTTTGAGTAAAATTAATTCACTTTTCAGAACTCAGCCTCATCACTATTTGTCCCAAGTCTTTTGAGTGTTTTTTTTTTTTTTTTCCTCTCAGGCTTTGGATGAAAGCTCTTGGGCTTTGTCTTTGTTATCTTCTTCTGAGTGTGTGTTTTGATCTTCCTTTCCACCATAGTCACTTTCCACAGTCAAACTGTATTCTGTTGTCTGCTCATTTTCCTAGACTATTATATGACTTCTAGCTCTTTATTGGGTTCTCTCTCCAGGGTGGAGGATGTACTGTTCCAAGTTCAATCGTTTTATGCAGCTACATTCCGAGATCCTTCTAAGTCCAAGCCCTCTTTTCTACCCTGGAATAGTTAGAAGGGTCTCTGTCCTCTTGTAGCTCTCAGAGCAGGTGGGCTAAAGCACCAGCATCCTGCTTTTCTGATGCTAAGATCGGGAATAGGGCCAGAACTGCACTGCTATGCCCTGCACACTGGGCCTGTTTACTGGACTCCCAATCTCTTACCACATATCTTTCTGTGACCTTCCAAGTTTTTTTGGTTGTTTCTGAGCTGAGAGCTCCAGAAGCCACAAGTGTTGCTAGGGAATCAGAGGTCCCTAGCCCTGTTCCTCCTTTCCTGGCCTATGGTCCTATATGGGTCAGCACCAGCACAGTTTGCACGGGACTCCTAGCTAGATGTCCACCCTGGCAACAATTTTTTGCTGACCTTCTGTGGTAGCTTTGGCCGTATAATGTCCTGCTCTGTCTTTTTGGTTGTTTTGGCCCTCTGACATTGGTTTAGAGTCATTCTTTAAAGGCGTTTGGAGCAGTTTCGGGGAGACGTGGGCTCAGGTCCTGCCTTGACTCTGCCATCTTGGCTCCTCCTCAGAGTAGTTGTGAATCTCCTGTCACTTAAATTCTGCCTCAGCTTCCTCAGTTGTTAAATAAGAGTATCCATATCTTGGATCTATTTGGACAGAATTCATGTAGCACTCAGCACAATGCCTGACACACAGAAGGTATTAACAAATTGAGGTTTTTAGCTTTCCTTCTTTGCTTCTTTTCTCGGAGATGAGAGGATTAAAGACAACTGGGGATGATATCAAGCGCATTTTCAGATGAAATAGAGAAGAGAGAGATTCTGAAAATAAGTTCCACTTTCTCAGTTAAAACAGAAGGCGAAAGGTGAATGTCTTACCTAGGGAAGTGCCTGAAGGTTTTGAGGAGTGGGAGATTTGACAATTCAGGTCCCCTCTTCCCCTTCCTAGATGTCACATCCTACCAATGCAGAAAAGGCTTCCCTCTTGTCCTTCCAGAGTATCTAGTCCAATTCCCAGCCACTAAAGAAGCCCCTGGTTACAGTCTCATACAGCTCCTCTGTCTGTCTGCCAAAACTGCCTCATAGAGGAACCACAAAAAATTATGAAAATATGAATACCATTACCATCCATTTTTGGGTCATTCTCTAACTAACAACTACCTGTAAAAAGTCAGATTATACGGTACATTTCTGAACAAGAGATACTAATACAGAAACCTCAAAAGTATGCATTAGTCCCAGTCCCATAACTGCTAAGGCTAGGCCCAAATCAAGTTGCTTGGAAAGCAACTACCAGTAATTTTATTCCCATGATTTAGCTTTAAAGAACTCAAGATCACTTCATATTAATGCCATGATTTATTAGAAGAATAGTTAAGGGTATTCTCTTCCCTTCTTCCTTTTTCTTCTCTCTTTTATCTGTCATTATTTATGTGTATAGTATCAAAATACTTATGAGATGGACATTTAATATAAAATATTCACATGTAGTCATATATATTATATATATATACATATGTAATCTAAAATGATTTGCTCAATTTAATAATGATAAAGTGAGGTGTTCCTCCGAGAAAGTATTAATTATATGTTAGTGAAATGTCCTTTTCAAAATATAACATTATCTCTTATGCCTTCATTCTGTCCTAGTTTACTGTCATACTCATTACCTTGAAGTTATACTGCCTGCTTCTATGAACTGCTGTTTCTCTACAACTTAGTAGACAACCTGTAAGAGATGCTAGGACAAAAAATTTCATGAACTTTTAGACTTTCTGACTTCAATAAGCAGTCAGTCCATGGTTCCAGACTTCAGGTTTTTTTCTAGCCTGGTAAATAAAACCTGTCAGAAGGCATGCACTCTCTTGAGTCACTGGCATGCCACTTTGAGAAATTTGAATAAGACTTAAAATAACATTTTAGTGAATCAATCAGCCAGTACCTACTATGTGTCAGGAACTGTATACAGACACAAGTACAAATAAGTCTTTATAGTGAGGTGACATTCTGATGAGGGAAACATTATATATATGTCAGAAATTATATATATATATATATATATATATATATATATATGTCAGAAATATCACTAAAAATATTTTAAAGTATTTAAATATATAGTTTTGGAAAGAAGGCTCTAATATTTTGGTGGGCGGCAGCTCAAGAAAGCCTTCATACAGAAAATACATGTTTTAGAACAGGTCTCTGGGAGACACAGTGCATTCCAGTGCAAAAGCAGGAAAAAAATGGGAGGTGATTGGACACATGTGAGCAACAGAGTATTGTTTGCTAGATCACAAAGTATGGGAAAAGTAATAATGCCCAAAGGGGTTAGAAAGATAGATTGAAGCCTATCTCCAAAATAAAAGACATGTTTTTGTCATTAAAGAATGCAAGTGTTCCTATTTGATGCTTGAGGCAATAGGAAGCCACTGGAGTTGTTGGAATCGAGGAGTCCTAAGATCTCTGCTTTTAGCAAACTATTCATCAGTATTGTATAGGGGAAAGGGCAGTGATGAAAGGCTAAAAAAAGGGGACAACAATCAAGAAGCTGTTGCAATCCTCTGGACATCATTAGGGCCTGAACTAAAATGATAACTATTCGAGCAAAGGTAAAGAGTGACAAGGGAGAGATGTTGCCAAAAGAAATGGGAAGATTTACCAACTGATTTCAATGCTGTGGGGAGGGGAAATTGGAGTTCATGAATAAGTCACAATTATCAATCTAAGCCACCGAAAGTATAGCGATGGCTTCAACACAGAAATAGGGACACAAGAAAGAAGGGAGAGTTTGAAGGAAAAGGTCAATTTTAGACGTGAGGTCTCTGGGACATGCATTTTGAAACTGCCAAGAGGCACCTGATTATCTGGGATTGAAGCTTGCAGCAAAGACAGAAGCTGCATGTTGAGATCTAGAAGTCATATGCATGGAAACAGTAGTTGAACCCATAGGGGAAAGCTTCCTTGTATATGTAGGTTTTAGTGAAGTTTAGAGATAGGAAAGCTGCATTCTATGTACCATTATTCTATTTTGAAAACTTAAAGTATAAGGATTAAATAATTAAATTTATAATAATATGTAATATTTATCATAATAAATTAAATAATTGAAATCAATTTAATTAGTTTACAGATTTTATTTTACTGGAAGTCTTCAAGTAAAAGTTAGATAATCGAGAACTCATTAAAGATTTAGATAAAAGTTTCATGGCCAGCTTGGACAGGATGATTCTGAAGTCTCCTCTGCAATTCTTTGATAATAGTGGGGAAAAGAATCATTGGCTTTCTTTTCCCATTTCTTAATTTGTGTGTATTAGGAACATATACTGAAATCTTGTATCTTCAAATATTTTAATCTCATGGGAAGCATTTTTATTGTGCTTCATTTCAGTGACAAAATAGGTGTAAAGTATGATATAAATATGGGTTGTTATTTAGGAACCAAAAAAAACCCTATCCCTTAAATCTTTTGAAAATCCAGATGTGAAAATATGAAATGTGACCGATGCATTTTACCCTTTTAATCAACCCAATCAACTAACATTGATAATTCAAGTCAAACAGTTATGTTATATATAATTAGTATTTTAGTGTTCAGTTTTAAAACAAGACCTTACCTTGGAAAAAAATACAGTATAATTTTTTAAATGGTTGCCATGTTTCTTATATTTTTTAAAAAACATAGGAGTTGCATGAACTAATACTGAGGAAAGCAAGCAGAATAAAGAAAACATTGCTTACAGCAACAAGAAGATTAAGTGATTATCAGCCATGATACTTAGTTCTTCTTAGTAATTCAGTGATCCAAAGAAATCCCAATAAACTTGGAATAGAAAAATGCCATTCAATCCAGAGGGAAATATGGAAGTTGAATGTGGATCCATGCAAACTATTTACATATTTTTTCTTTCTCGTGGCTTTTCTTTTTTGTTGTGTATTTCCCCAACATGATTTGTGGAAATATGTGCAAATAAAATCACTTGACATTTTACCCACATCCCCACGAAAAGTCCGTGGCCATACAGGGCAGATAAACCATATGTATTGAGGAAACCTTTCCTTTATAATTGACACACTATCCATCCCCTTTTCCTCTCCCTTATCAGGGAGAGGACAAAGGGGTTTTTCAGATTTCACTGCTTTAGCCTAATGCATCAAACTCTTTCATTATTAAATGTCATATTTTTCCAGAAATGTCTAGAGCAAAGTCCACACACCATGAAGGTACTCGATCTAACTGTTAAACCTCTTCAGTATTCAGACAAATTTTCCCAGAAATCATCAGCGAATAAGCATATTCCTAGTAATTATGATAGGGGAATGGTATTGGCTAAGGAGAGTTCAGCTCTATCTGGCTCCATCTGGACTTTGAGTATGGGCAAGTTTTGCACTTACTTACCTTGTGAAAAGATGGCTTTAAATTGTCTTTTAAAAGAATGACTGTATTTACATTTATTAAAATATTTTATTGTTAAGTTTTTTTCTTTATAATTTTTTATTAAAGCGTTTTACTTAGAAAACATATGCATGGGTAATTTTTCAACATTGACCCTTGCAAAACCTTCTGTTTCACATTTTTCCCTTTCCCCCCCACCCCTTCCCCTGGATGGGAGGTAGTCCAATACATGTTAAATATGTTAAAATATGTGTTAAATCCAATATATGTATACATATTTATAGTTACCTTGCTGCACAAGAAAAATCGGATCAAGAAGAATAACAAACCTGAAAATGAAGACAAAATGCAAGCAAACAACAACAGGAAATCGTGAAAATGCTATATGTAGTCCACACTCAATTCCCACAATCCTTTCTCTGTGTGTAGATGGCTCTGCTCATCACTGAACAATTGGAATTGGTTTGAATCATCTCATTGTTGAAGAGAGCCATGTCCATCAAAATTGATCGTTTACTCTTCTTGTTGCTGCTTCAAATTGTCAAGACTCACACCAGTTGTGGAAACCTTGATAAATGATTTAACTTTTGTCTCAAGTTTTTGCTAATGTCAAGTGAGGATATTAACACTTGCCTCCCAAGGTAGTTGTGAGAATCAAATAGGATAATACTTGTAAAGTTCTTAGCACAGTGCCTGATGCATCAGAGGCATTATATAGATTCTGGTATTATTGTTATGCTTTTGCTGTTGGGTTTTTTCTTTCAGCTGCCAAAGTGAACTAGGTGTTTAATTAAAAGATGAGTGACCAAAGTATTTGCTCTTTCCTTCTTATTCAGGTGACCAAAACATTTGCTCTTTCCTTCCTGGTTGAATTCAAATGAGGAATGTTGTAAGCTTCTGCTTGCAGGAATAAGATTTCTCACTATTGGAATCAAATTATTATTTCTGTTTCTAATGTGTGTTTTCTTTCCTGCTTTAGGTGAAGTGGTTTTAGACTGGAACAGAATAACTTGAGATTTTGTCAATTTCAAGAACATTTGCCAAAAGTCAGGGAGTCAAGAGTTTAGGCCAAAATTTCTAGTCTTGCAAAGAAAGAACCAAAACTCAGGCCAGAAGTGAATTCACCTCACAATCAAGATTCTAGTCCTGCAGGAGGAAGAGGCAAAAGTTTTATAGAAACTGCTTTAAATTTGAGCTTATTCATCTCATGAAGCAAGAAAAAGTGGAACTCCAGGAATTCAGAGTAAAGTAATATTTGTATTTTTCTTCTCCATCCTCTCCCTAAAAATAGGCCTAAGTAATTGTTTTAATTGGTTGTATTGTCCCAGAATGCTATTTGTTTGTAGATAATATTATGGAGAACATATTGGAATAAGTGTCTTGAGTTGAGAGCATTAGAAAATAATTATCCTGATCCCCTCAGGAGTACCTGAAAAACCTGGGGATTGAGATAAAACTCTGCCTTTGGGGGATTTGATGCCTTAGTGTAAATTGGGATGAGGAATCTCACAGTTTATAAGAACTATTATAATCTTTCTAAGTTATAAAAGCATCTTGTACTTATAAGCTATCATGAGCACAGTGTAATAAAAAGAACTTTTGATTTAACCTTAATGAATCTGAACTCTGATTATAAGCCTGCTAATTGCTAATTTTATTAGAATACAAGTACTCAAGGGAAACTAGCACCTCTGGCGACAGAGTTGCCATGCCCTTTTCAGAGTTGCTTTCTACCTTTAGTGTCCATCTGATTCACTCAACTCTCCCCTTTGGCTCGAAGAAGCTATAGCATGTGTAGTGAGTGGTCATATCCTGGTAAATCATCTCAGCAGACAGGCTAAAGGAGTTTAAGAGTGACCATGGGGGTCACTCCATCCTGGTTATTCAATTTGGAGTGCATTCAGTTTCAAGTACTATTTTTATGTTGAAAGACTCAATCTCCCCATCTTAACAAAACTATTGGTTCAGGAACTACTTATTTATTCACAGATTGATTCTCTTGCTACTCAGCATAATAGCTTTAATCTGCTCTTTTTCTAAATTGCACCAGTAAATCTGCCCTTAGGCAAACCTGTGATCTCCTACACTCAAGGGCCCACTAAATTCATGCCAAAGAGTGTGAACACCTGATCAGTCTGCCCTACTACAACTCAGAAAGGCCAAAGTCAAGAGCTCCTCAGGCCTCAGCCCAACCCTACCCCTATCAGCCCATCTCATTATACCCCTATCAGCCCACCCCATTATTTAGCTAGGATTATAGCTTGTTTACTCCCTTGCTAGCGCACACTTTTCACGGATCCAAGGCCACTTCTACTTTCTAATGAAATAAAAGACTAGAATAGAGGATGAGTATCCAAACGAAGTTTAGAAACAAAGTGACCTTAAGAAGGCATCCAGGAGAGTGAGAAGTACTGAAGTCTCATCACACAAGAATCCACTGAATAAATTGTGACTGTTTAGCCTAGATCAGAAAAAATGAAGGTAGAATTGTGGGATTTCTGCATTGGAAAGTTTGAAAGGGTTATATTGATGACAGACTTGTAGTTTAATCTGAGTAGATATTAGAATCAATGAATTGGAGCTGTCAGTCAGATATGGAATTCTATTGTGGCAGATTAAAATTCTTCTACACCTTATAATGGCTTAATTAAAATATGGCTTAATAATGAGCTACTATATCCATAATTAAATTCATCACCTAGTATCCACCTCTTTGGCAATGAAGCTTTCCAAACTTGCCAAAGTAAATTTCAAAGACAGAAAGCTTTCTACCAGGCTGTCCTGAAAACTCATCTGGTTTGGGAGATATACTCATAGAGCTTGAATTTTTTTAAAAGAGGAGAGGGGATCAGTATCAATCTCTAAGCATTAAAAACAATTGTTACTTCTCTTCATATGATGATTCAGGATTTATTATGTGACAATGTATTCTTCTCATATTTATATTCCTTGTAGATACCAGTAAAAAGAAAAATAAGTCATTCAGGCTTATAAGATTTAAGTGGATACTACCACATAATATAAACAACCCTACTCCTAATGCATAGGATTGATCATTAGAGGCACATTATGTACTTGGTAAGTAATTGGGAAGAAAAAAAAGATTTTTCCATCCCATTTCTGAACAGTGTCTAATTTCTGCCTTAGCAAGGTTTCTTTTCATTTGTTTATATCCTTATTTATTCTTTATTTTATTATTTATTTATGGCTCCCATATAACTTTTGCATACAATCTTTGTCCTCATAGTGTAAATAGAAAGATAACTATTTCCCCCTCATGTTCACTTAGAAAGATCTATATGAAAACTGCTACATGAAATTGTAGTGTTGAATTGAGACCTCTTATAATTTTTTACACCCATACATTAAAATTCAGATATGTAAACTTCCTTATATAATTTTGATATATTACATAGTTTAAGCAAAATTGATGTATCTGATTCTAGTTTCTAATCTGACTCCAAAATGATTGAACTTAATGTAGTGTGTAAATATTTTTAACATTTTTAAATTTTTTTTAATATTTTCTTAGCAAACTTCAATTAAATTTGAAAGTTATTTCTTAATACTTCTGTGATGAATTTTCCTTTATTATATGAAAATATAATTCATGTAAATGAGACCTTTAAATTTCTTCATAATTCCCAACAAAACAAGGATACTCTCAGAAGACCAACAATTTGTCTGCACCCCAAAATTCTTGACTATTTTCTTTTCCTTTAGTTGCCTTGGTAAATCCCCAGATTGGGGAGAAATAGAAAAGTGGCCCAATAGGAGGAAATCTGTAACAATTGTAATACAACAAGATCATTATTTGATGTCTCCTCTGCATTCCCTCTATTCATTTCCAAACATAAATTTCAGTGAACTAATATTTTGTTTTGAAAATCTGTGTGAGGAATAATGAAGATGGCAGAATAAGGGCAAGAACTCATGCAACTGCTTCCCCAAACTGTCCCAATATCCTTTAAATAATGACTCCAAACAAATTCTAGACTATCAGAACACTCAAAAAGATAGAACAGATCATTATGCAGCTGGTCTGTGGAACCAGAATGGGAGCCTAAGACATAATCACAGAGGAGGCTGCACAAACTCATCTCAAACCAGTACCCCAACATTAATGGTCAGAGTAGACCCTCTGAATTGGGACCTCTTGGCCAGAGAACACCAGAAAATATATGGAAGGTCAGTGGAGAGTATCTGTGATACCAGAGTCGGAGGCCAGCACACAATGTCAGCCCGACCTTGACCAGCACACTGGATCTTACAACTACTGTGAGACTGGGACATTCCAACACCTCTACTAAACCAGAAGAGTCCTTGTGATCAGATTCCTAAGAGGATTTCTGAAAATAACTGCACAAAACCTCTGGTGCTCTGGAAAGTGCACCTTCCACCCTGGAAACAATCCTACATTAACACTGAGTTAAAAGCAGAGTTAATAGGCTAGGAAAATGAGCAAACAAGAGGAAAATTTTCTGATCACTGATGGTTATTATGGTAACAAGGAATATCCAAACATACCCTCAGAAGATGATAACAAAATCAAAGCTCCTACAACCAAAGCCACCAAGAATAATGAGAATTGGGCTCAGGTAATGGAAGAACTCAAAAGGGATTTTGAAGTAAGAGAGACAGAAAACTAGGAAAAGAATTGAGAATGATGCAAAAGGAAATGCAAAAAAGATAATGGGCAAAAAAAAAAAAAACCCTTAAAAAGCAAAATTGGCCAATTGGTATAGGAATTATAAAAGATCATGAAAAGTGCTCTAATTATTATTGATCAGAGAAATGCACTGAGCTACCACTACACATCTTTCAGATTGGCTAAGATTACAAGAAAAGATAAATTATGAATGTATTGGAGGGGATGTGGGAAAATTGGAACACATTGTTGGTGGAGTTGTGAATTGATCCAAGCATTCTGGAGACCAATTTGAAAATATGCTCAAAGGGCTATCCACATGTGCATACCCTTTCATCCAGCAGTGTTTCTACTAGGCCTGTATCCTTAAGAGATTATAAAGTAGGGAAAGGGATCCACAAGTGCAAAATATTTGTGGCAGCCCTTTATGTAGTGGGAGAAAACTGGAAACTGAGTGGATGTCCATCAGTTGGTCAATGGCTGAATAAGTTATGATATATGAATGTTTAGAGTATTATTGTTCCAGAAGAAACAATCAGCTTGATGATTTTAGAGTACCCTGGAGAGATTTATAGAAACCGACACTGAGTGAAATGAGTAGAACCAGGAGATCATTACACAGTACAACAACAAGATTGTACAATGATCAGTAATGATGGACATGGCATTTTTCAACAATGAAATGATTGAAGTCAGTTCCAATGATCTTGTGATGAAGGGAGCCATCTACACCCAAAGAGAGGATTGTGAGAGGTGAGTGTGGATCACAACATAGCATTTTCACTCTTTTGCTGTTGTTGGCTTGTATTTTATTTTCTTTCTCAATTTTTTCCTTTTTTGATCTGATTTTTCTTGTGCAATAAGATAATTGTATAAATATGTATACATCTTTTGGATTTAACATATAAAATTTAACATGTTTAACATATATTGGATTACTTGCCATCCAAGTGAGGGAGTGGGGAGAAAGGGATGAAATTTGGAACACAAGATTTTGCAAGGTTGAAAATTTATCTGTGCATATGTTTTGAAAATGAAAAGCTTTAATAAAAAAACAATTCCTTTAAAAAATACAATTGAGCAAATGAAAGCTAATAGGTATGAGAAATCAAGATACGATAAAGGAAAATGTTTAATAATGTAAAAATAAAAAAAAAGTGAAATAACACATTGGAAAATGAACTAACTTGGAAAAAAGGACCTGGAGAGATATTTTAAAATTTCTTGGTCTACCTGAATGTTGCTATCCACAGAAGATAATTTCAAGAAAATGTCCTGATTAGAACCAGAATGCAAAATAGAAGCTGAAAGAATCCATTGATCACCTCCTGAAAGAGATTCCAAAATTAAAACTCCCAGGAATGAGATAGCCAGATTCCAGGACTCCCAAGTCAATGAGAAAATGTTGCAAGTATCCAGAAAGAAAACAATTCAAACATATTGGAGGCACAATATAAAAATTATATACAATTTAGCAGGTTCTACATTAAAGGATTAGAAGTTTAGGAATATTATATTCTGGAGAGCATAGAGCTACAACCAGAAAAACCTACCCAGTAAAATTGAACATAATGCTTCCAAGAAAAATGTGTTCATTCAATGAAATAGAGGATTTTCAAACATTTGTAATGAAAAGACCAAGAACAGATGGGAAATTTTGATTTTTTTATTAAAGCTTTTGATTTTCAAAATATATACATGGATAATTTCTGACATTCACCCCTACAAAAGCCAGTGTTCTGATTTTTTCCCTTCCTTTTCCCTTAAGCCCAGTGACAAGCGATCCAATATATGTTAAACATGCACAATTCCTCTATACATATTTCCTCAAATATCATGCTGCACATGATTAAGAATGAAAACGAAATGCAAGCAAACAAACTCTCTATCCTCTCTCTGAGTGTAGATGGCTCTCCTCATCACTAGATCATTGGAAATGGCTTCAATCACTTCATTGTTGACAAGACCCATGTCCATCAGAATAGAGCATTGCTATTGCCATGTATAATGATTTCCTGATTCTGTTCATTTCACTTAGCATCAGTTCATGTAAGTCTCGCCAGTCCTCTCTGTATTCTCCTGCTGATTATTTCTTATAGAGCAATAATATTGCATAACATTCATATACAACAATTTATCTACCCATTCTCCAATTGGTGGGCATCCATTCAATTTCTAGTTTCTAGCCATTACAAAAAGGGCTGCCACAAAAATTTTTGCAAATACAGGTCCCTTTCCCTGCTTTAAGAGCTCTTTGGGATATAAGCCCAATAGTAACTGGATCAAAGGGTATTCACAGTTTGATAACTTTTTGAGTATAGTTCCAAATGGCTCTCCAGAATGGTTGGATACGTTCACAACTCCACCAACAATGTATGTGTCCCAGTTTTCCCACATCCCCTCCAATATTCATCATTATCTTTTGCTGTCATCAGAGATTATATCTTTTATTTTTTTTTTAAGTGCAATTCTTTATTCTGATCATAACCTTGCAGGGGTGATTTTTTTTTTTTTTTAATTTTTTATTTAATAATTACATTATATTGACACTCGTTTCTGTTCCGATTTTTTCCCCCTCCCTCCCTCCACCCCCTCCCCTAGATGGCAAGCAGTCCTTTATATGTTGGATATGTTGCAGTATATCCTAGCTACAATATATGTTTGCAGAACCGAACAGTTCTCTTGTTGCGTAGGGAGAATTGGATTCAGAAGGTATAAATAATCCGGGAAGAAAAACAAAAATGCAGATAGTTTACATTCGTTTCCCAGTGTTCTTTCTTTGGGTGTAGCTGCTTTTGTCCGTCATTTGTCAATTGAAACTCAGGTCTCTTTGTCAAAGAAATCCACTTCCATCAAAATATGTCCTCATACAATATCGTTGTCGAAGTGTATAATGATCTCCTGGTTCTGCTCATTTCACTTAGCATCAGTTCATGTAAGTCTCGCCAGTCCTCTCTGTATTCATCCTGCTGGTCATTTCTTACAGAACAATAATATTCCATAACATTCATATACCACAATTTACCCAGCCATTCTCCAATTGATGGGCATCCATTCATTTTCCAGTTTCTAGCCACTACAAACA
Organism: Antechinus flavipes; assembly: GCF_016432865.1. NCBI lineage: Eukaryota > Metazoa > Chordata > Mammalia > Dasyuromorphia > Dasyuridae > Antechinus > Antechinus flavipes. Next base: position 244,436,097 of record NC_067403.1, read on the forward strand.
GGGCTGCTACAAACATTTTGGCACATACAGGTCCCTTTCCCTTCTTTAGTATTTCTTTGGGATATAAGCCCAATAGAAACACTGCTGGATCAAAGGGTATGCACAATTTGATAATTTTTTGGGCATAATTCCAGATTGCTCTCCAGAATGGTTGGATTCGTTCGCAACTCCACCAACAATGCATTAGTGTCCCAGTTTTCCCGCATCCCCTCCAACATTCATCATTATTTTTTCCTGTCATCTTAGCCAATCTGACAGGTGTGTAGTGGTATCTCAGAGTTGTCTTAATTTGCATTTCTCTGATCAATAATGATTTGGAACACTCTTTCATATGAGTGGTAATAGTTTCAATCTCATCCTCTGAAAATTGTCTGTTCATATCCTTTGACCATTTATCAATTGGAGAATGGCTTGATTTCTTATAAATTTGAGTCAGTTCTCTATATATTTTGGAAATGAGGCCTTTATCAGAACCTTTAACTGTGAAAATGTTTTCCCAGTTTGTTGCTTCCCTTCTAATCTTGTTTGCATTAGTTTTATTTGTACAAAAGCTTTTTAATTTGATGTAATCGAAATTTTCTATTCTGTGATCAGTAATGGTCTCTAGTTCATCTTTGGTCACAAATTTCTTTCTCCTCCACAAGTCTGAGAGATAAACTATTCTATGTTCCTCTAATTTATTTATAGTCAGAGATTATATCTTTTAAAACAATAATGAAATTAAGGGGCAATAGAGGAATGTACTAGGAAAAAAAAAGGGGAACTGGAATGATGCAGATTATCTACCACAAAAAAAAAAAAAAAAGAGAGAGAGAGAAAGCTGTTACAGTAGAGGGAATAAAAGGGAGGAGAGGGTGAGTGTGCGCCCTATTCTCATCAGAATTGGCTCAAAGAGGAAATAGATGGTATAGAAATCTATCGTATCCTGAAGGAAAATAACAAGAGAACAGGCTATGGGAAGGAGAGAAGGGTGATAAAAGAGAGGGTATATATTGGGGGGTGAAGTGGTCAAGAGAATAAAATGGGGGAGGGAAAATACAGTTAGTAGTAGTAAGTATAAAAATAATTTCAATGCAAGTTTCTTTATAAGGTCTCATTTCTTAAATATAGAGGGAACTGAGTCAAATTAATAAAAAGTAAGAATTCCCCAAACTGAAAAAGGAGCAATGTTCTGTGCCCAAAATTCTATAAATGTTTGTATATCCTTTGACTTAACAGCATCACTACTTGGCATCAATACTAAAAGAGATCGGGGAAAAAAGGAAAATGACATTATATATATATATATATAAAGATATATATATATACAGAGAGAGAGAGAGAGAGAGAGAGAGAGAGAGAGAGAGAGAGAGAGAGAGAGCAACTCTCATATCAGGGCAAAAAATAATGAGAAATTGAAGGGATGCCTATCAGTTGGGGAATGGCTCAATAAACTGTTTGTTTATGACAAAATAATACTGTTTGATGAGAAATGATGAACAGGATTCTTTCAGGGAAAAAAAATCCCTAAAAGATCCTTCATGGACTCAAGCAAAATGAAATCTGTGGTATACAAAGTAATAACAAAGGATTACCAGCAGTGAATGACTTTAATAGTAGTACTATCATCCACAACTGCTCTGAAGGATATATGATGAAAAATCCTATCCATACCAAGAGAAGGCACTGATTGTATATCAATTAAACATTTAAGTTTATTTTCTCTTTATCTCTTTCTTTTTTTAACTTAATTTTTCTTGAGGATTTTTATTTTCAATAGGGTTGGAGATCTATGTTTTTTTTTTTCTGCAACTTGACTTTTATAAAAATATTTTGCATAACTTCACAAATGTTTTAATAATTGTGAATAAGGATAATGGAGAGAATCTAGAACTCAAAAAAATTAGAAACAAATGTAAAACAATTTTGTTTTGAATGTGCTTGGGGAAAATATTAATGAAATAAATTTAGAATGGGGAAAAAAAGAACAAATCTGTTTTGATTCTTTTCCTATGATTTAAGAATATTATTTTATTTTTTCTCTATAAAATATATTTCATATTTCTAAAGTGTAGTTGTAAAAAGAATCTTGCTATCACCTGACTATCATAATTATTCCAATAATGTTGGAATTAAAAAAGAATAAAATCTAAGTTTTCTTTAAAAATTAAAAGATTGTATTTAATGGTAATATGAAAGAATAAGTAAGTCCTTTCTATATTAAACAACTTTGACACATGAATTTCTCTTATGTACATATGCATCTCAAATATAAAATATTAAGATAAAGTTCTAGTCAAAAAAGTTGAGGAATTAAGAGTTAAACACAGGAGGACTAAATAGAATTATTTATAAATACTAAATCCAGTGCTCACATATTTATTTAATTGTTGAGTAGATATGATGTTGTGAAATTCCTTAACATGTTGAACTATGAAGGTCCTAAATTAAGCTATTTATGAAATTCTTATGAACCTTAAATCTTCTTAGATGATAATTAGAGATTGTACCTCTTTAAACTAAATATCATGTGAAATTTCGAAATGAGAATGTATGTCTGCAACACCACTTAAATAAAAAAAAACATTGTTACCAGACTTCTTGTACTGAATCTTCTGTAGACTAATTATGCATTTCAATTTTTATATTATTTTTATTCTGTGAGATTCTTTTCGGTGTCATCCTATTAATCTTTCACATAGAGTCAGCTCAATGATCCTTTTTTGGGGATCTTTATAGAAGGATGTACCAGGGCAGGGCCAGTCCTGTGTGGCAG
>NC_067403.1:244439351-244455353 GCF_016432865.1 Antechinus flavipes
AAGGAATGAGAGAAGAATGAGACAGAGACAGAGAGAGAAACAGAAAGAGACAGAGAGAGGAGAGAATAAGAGAGAGTAATTCATAGCAAGATTAGGTCTGAAAAGGACTTAGTAAAAATCATCATAGGTATATTTTTTATAGGAGAAATACAACTGTGGGGGGTTCCTTAGAAGAGGAGGGCAAGTACCAAGGAAGCATTTTGTAACTTAGAGGGAGAGGATCAATGAGGAGCCAGATAGAAGACATCTGTCAGATCAGACCTAATCTAAAGATTTGCTAATCAGTATCTCAAAGATTGTTTAAAGATATTTATAGTTTGGAGGAAAACACAACAGAGACTAATAAAAGTTTTGTGTTTATAACTTCTCTGCTGATCTACTGGCTTGCTGCCAGAGCAGATTAGCCAACATTGTAGTAGGGTTCTCCATGCACATCTCCTGCGGGCAAAGATCACACCCTGCCCCCTTCTAGTCTGCTCAGCATGAGCTGTTTTTTGTGTTCTCACTGTCTATCTGCCTGAGTGTGCCCCTGGCCTAGCCCCCTTTTGTCCCCACGCATGAGCCAACAACAGACCTTTTCTGGAGAATTTTGAGATTATCTTCTGTTGATAATGTGTTGTACTCCCAATATTCGTGGGTTTTGACAGTCAAGCATCAATTCTGAGCCTGAGTTTTGTAAAAATAGTTTGAGGATAAGGGAGAGCTCAGAAAGATATGTAGACAAAGAATGACAAGTAAATAAAGAAACCAAAATCAAAAAACTTATATAGAAAAAATGGATATAGAGGAAAAAATATATATACAATTAATTTGCTTTCAAGGATAAATTATATATCTTGAAGATTTTAAAATTTCATTTTCCTTTATGCTAGGAAAATTATATTTTGATTATTAGATGAATTTTGCATTTTAGAAAAAGCTGTGTATATTCATTTAAACCGCTGTCTTTCTGTATGTCTTTAAAATTTCTGAAATAATAGATAGGTTTTCTACTTCCAATTGCATTTAGGATCTCCTGGCAGTCTACCACATAGAGAAGACATAAATTTAATGAAGAATCTTCTTTTTATATAAATATCAAGAAATAAGTTTGTGACACTGTGGTTATGCTCAATAGTATGTCTATTTTTTTATTTTTATGATGCAAATTAATGGAATATTAAATTCATAATATACTTTGATTACAATTTTTACTGAAAAATAATTCTTTCACAAGAATTGAGGACAAGATTGTTTACAAAAGTTTTATTAAAACATATTCCCTTTGTCATTGCAGTAGCGTTCACAGTTCATTTTATTCCAAAGCAAAAGAAACCTCTTTTGGATATTCAATTTGTAATGAAACATTTTCTTTACATTGATTTTAAAATTGTCTCTTTGCAATTCTAAACTTTTCCTTATTCATTGTTCCCACATGTGTCAAGTGGAAAGTGTCTGATTCTACTCCCTCATAGCAAGACTTTCAATTCACTTTTCCTTTTAGTCTTCTCTATATTAGCCACTCCAGTTTATTGAATTGAAACTGATATTGTTTCTTGAAATACTGAATTATCTTTTTCACCTTCTTTTGGGTGCTTATTAGATTACTAAAGATTTTTCTCAAAAGTGGAATACAGAATGCAACATCAGCTTCCAGTGGTGGTCTCACAGAGTATATACTGAAAAATGAGTTCTCTAATTTTGTGTTCTCTGGCACATTTCATGCAGTCAAAATTTTTAGTAGTTTTTATTGCTATTATATTTCTTTACTGACACTGCTTTTGCGAACAACAATCCACTCAGCTGTGTTTATCTCTATTTCTTAAAATAAGTTGATATCTAGTCACAGCTCAAAAAATCTTATCAATATTGTACTTAAAAGAGATACTTGAATGAAAGTACAAGATTTAAATATAAACTTTAAATTGCTTTTATTATTGGCCTAAATTCTAGTTTGAATGTCATTTTTTTCTCTTTCAATCTGCTTATATAATCTTCTATATTTTGGCCTTTTGATTATTCACTCATTTTGAACTAGAAGGTGAGGTGATTGGTGTCCTTCAACATGTGAGATCTTCTGTATAGTTTTGTTTTATTTTGGCATATAATCAAAATAAAGTACACCTATGATTTTCATTTTGTCCTTAAGTGGTATGAGATAGTTTAGGAAAGATGAAAGATTATTTTATAAATTCATTTTGGTACAATACTCTCTCTTTCAATATGTCTCTAACTCTCTGCCTCACTATCCCTCTCTCTCTCTCTTTTTCTCTGTATTGTATGAGAATTTTTTTTTTTTTTTGCAAATTTTATAACAAAATTTTATATTACATTTGGAATGGTGGAGGGAATTCACATATTTAAAATATATATTTTCTTTATTGTCTTCTTAGGGAGATTGCTACATTATTGTGATTTTTAAACTTACTTTTTTGTAAGCTTTTTGCATATTGAAATCTTAGTGCTTTTTTTTCTTATTTTTGAGGGGTTTTTTTCCCATCTATTGGTTGTTGAGTATGTGAATTTTATTTTGAGAATGACTTATAAGAATATTCATGTCTTTATTTCCCTAATGTAAGGCAGGAGCTAATATCTAGTTTAATAATGCTTTTAAACATGTCATTTTGACTTTCATACAGTGTGTTCTTTTTGTACCAAGATTGGGGATATTTAATAGAATAATATAGTAACTCAGAAATTTCATTCTGGGACATAAATATTAGGAGAGATATCATACTATACTCTTTAACATTTTTTTTAAAAATTATCAAATATGTATTCTAGAATCTGATATAGTTAATTTCAAGCAATATATAACCAACTCAATTTCTATCAAAGACAAACAATTACGCATATAGTATCTCTGCAGTCCAACTTTACTTCCACCAGTCACTGCTTCCCAAGTCTATTTTCCCCAAACTTTGCCACTTATTGCTGATCTACTATACCTCACTGGATCTTCTTCAAATGTTCTCTCCATTAGATTTATTCATTTCCACTAACCCTCCATAGAAATCTTTTTTTTTCCCTAAACACTTTTTTATCAAGTGACTATCTGCATTTTATAATTTTAAAACTTCTTATTCATTTAAAGAACATAAATTTTGTAATATATTTTCATATAATCACTAATCCATTACTCTTATTATTTATTATAGAATTATTCTATGTTCTATATTATTATTCTATAAGAAATGATGAGCAGATAAAAAAAATAAAAATCTTGTAAAGACTTATATTCACTGTTGTTGAGTGAAATGAGCAAAACCAAGGGGACATTGTGTGGAATGACAATGACATTATATGATCAATTTTGATTGACTAGCTCTTCTAAGCAAAAGACTGATCTGAGACAATTCCAAAAGACTTGTTATGAAAAATGTCATCGATATCCACAGAAAGAAATATGAAGTCTGAATGCAGATCCAAGAACACTATTTTCACATTTTTAATTTTTTTTATTAATCATTTTTTTTCTCATGTTCTGATTCTTGCTTCAGAACATTATGATTTGGAAATATGTTTAATATGATGATTATATATGTATCGCCTAATTTGGAACTCAAAATCTTACAAAAATCACTGTGGAATATGATTAGATATGGCTCTTTTCAACAATGAAGTGATTCAGGCCAATTCCAATAGATTGGTGATGAAGAAAGCCATCTGCATCCATAGAAAGGACTGGAGACAGTATGGATCACAACATAGTATTTTCACCTTTTTTGTTGTAATTTTTTTTTCCTTTTTGAACTGGTTTCTCTTGTGCAGCATCATAAATGTGGAAATATGTATAGAAGAATTGATTAACATATATTGGATTACTTGCTGTCTAAAGGAGTTGGTGAGGGAAAGGGAGAGGGAAATTTTTGAACACAAGGTTTTGAAAGGGTGAATATTGAAAATTATCTTTGCATATATTTTTATTGTAAATTCTTGGAAGCATTTTGAAAATAAAAGAGCTATTGCTAGAAAGTAAAATAAATTCATTATCTCTGCATTAAAGAAATCAATGTTGAAAATTGTCTTTTCATGTAATTGGGAAAAATACTATTAAATGTAAAAAAAAAATCTTGAGATCTTGGCTAGACTCTGTCAATCATGTATCCTTTTACAACAGAATTAGTCCCAGTGTAAGATCAGAATAGATATATTCTGAGTCACTATACAAACTAAAATAAATTGTACATGGAATCCAGGTTTAGACCTGTGAGGAAATGGATAAATGAACAAATGAATGAAGAAATGAAGGGAAAATCATATAAGTACTGTGATATGTATTGGTCATATAAATAAAAAAGAGAGAGAGAGAATCCCTACTCTCTTACAGCTCACAGTATAATTGGAGAGAGAAACACACACACACACACACACACAGAGAGAGAGAGAGAGAGAGAGAGAGAGAGAGAGAGAGAGAGAGAGAGAGAGAGACAAAGAGAGAAAGAGACGAGACAGAGACAAACACAGAGACTGAGACAGAGAGAGAGAGACACAGATAAAGAATGACAGAGAGAGACAAAGAAAGAGACAGAGACAGAGACAAACACAGAGACTGAGACAGAGAAACAGAGAGTGACTAACAAAAGTTTATTAACAAAATGTAATTTCCTCTCTTTTGTTTCTTTTCAATGAGTATGCTCCCTCTATGAATATCAGAAAGATTTGTCCTGCTAATATATACTGTTGAGCAAAACTTTTGAACTCATAGAATGTCCATGAGGCAGAGTCCAATTACTGTGGATTAAAGGAGGCCAGATTGAAAAAAAGATATTAATCAGCATGCTAAGGAATCTGTTCTTATTAAATACAAATTCAGGTACCTAGGAAACAAATTCCAATATTTACGACTTTTCAGGTCCATTATATACTTATAGCTCATCAAAAACTTTTTGTGATAAATAGAATAGTTCAAAACAATATGTGTTAATAGAAGAAAGGATAGAGAATAGGAAGAACAGTCAAAGAAGGAAAGTGTGAGTATTTGGATGCAAATGGTAGAGTTTATGAGTAAAATATTTAAAAGTTATTATAATTATAAAAGTAATCTTTTAAAATGCAACTGCAGAGCTTCTTCTATGAGTTTAAGGAGTTACTATAATAGATAAGACTATCTGCTTTAAGAGAAGACAGCTAGAAGGTTCAGTGGATAGATCATTCTTTTTGGATTTAGGAAAATTCATCTTCAGAAGTTGAAATTCATAACTGGACACTTACTAGCTATGTAATTCAAAAGTCACATAACCTGTTGATTCAGTTTCTCATCTATCAAATGAATTGGAAAAGGAAACAGCAAACTACTCCATGATCTCTGCCACCCCCAAAAAACAAAAACTAAATTGGGTCATGAAAAAAAGATATGATTGAAAAGAGCCAAACAAGAACAACATCTGCTTTAATACTTCCTTGCAAAGGTGTTGGAAACTTGCTTGGGTGAGTGAGAGGTTCCTATATTCTTACTCCATCAAAAAGTAGTGAAATTATTTTGATCTTATTTTTCTTTCAGTAGTTTCTAATATTCTATTTCTATAAATTCATTTCTGACAACTATTTTTTTCAACAACCATTAGCATTTATTGTGTGTGTGTGTGTGTGTGTGTATTATATATATATATATATATATATATATATAATATATATATATATATATTTAATTTTAGTCACCATGAGTTGCTCCTTATCCTTAGATTATGTCACCTCAATGAGTGTGATCTTTTTTATCACATCCAGATTCTCTTAATCCAGCTCTTTTGATAGAACTAAGGTAAGGGACAATCTTACTTGCATTTACTGACATATACACTCACCTATGAAGACCCTGCTATAGTCCTTTTGATTTTTGTGTGTGTGTGTGTCTATAATTATTGCTTTATAGTGAAATGAGAAATAAAAGTCCTATGTATTTTACAGCGATTCATTAATATGAATTTATATAAATATGAAATCTATCCAAGGACATTCTCATACCCTAATCATCAGTTTTCCTGTCACAAATATTTTGACCCATTTCACTGAATTAATGTATTCATTAATACATCAATGTATAATATGTATATGGATATGTATTTCTTCTATTTGATTAGGGAATCTGAGGCCTATCTCTTTTCCAATAAGTATCCAATAGTTGGATACTTATAAATAAACAAAATATATATTCAATTGAATCCACTGAAATAATCTCAAATACTTCTACTCTTTGATAATAGTCTTTTAGCATTTGGGGGGATTTTTTTTTTTTGCATTTTATCTTTTATTTTATGTTTACATAATCTCTTATTTTATCTTAAAGTGTCAGTAGCCATATTATATCTAAAGCTATTTGCAGATGTTATTGTCCACTTTTTGGGAAATGCAATATGTGTTTAAGGGTAATTTTAATTATAAATAATTTTATTCTTCCATGGTCACTTTAGAATTTCATTTTCTCATCCACTGCTCAATCAATAGTGTCTCCATTTTAATGTGTTTTCTTCCCTAATTACCTAATTAGGGAATTCCCCTTGTCATTCAGGGGAAAAAAAATGTATGTCCAATTGACAAATGTATGTCAATAGCACTCTGGTTATATTGTTTTTAAATGTAGAATATTGAAAAAGAAACATCTATTAAAATACAGTTATCTGTAGAAATATTTTTTTAAAACATAAATTCAATTTTTTAGGTTAAGAATTTAAGACTGGATATAGCAGGCAGGCAGGATATCTAGATGATTAAGTAGATAGACAGCAGGGATGAGAGTCATGAAGACTACTCTTCCTGAATTCAAATCTACTCTCAGACATTTGCTAGTTACATAATACTGGGCAAGTCACTTAAAAATGTTTGCCTCAGTTTCTCATCTGATTTCAAAGATGAGCAAGCAGTGGGGGAGGAAATGAAAGAAGGAAGGATGGATGGAAATAAGAAAGGAAGGAAGGAAGAAAGAAAATAATTTATTAAGAATCTACTATTTACCAAATAAGGAAATGTGTATTAAGCATTCACTATGTTCCATATATCACTGTAAATTTTATTTCACTTAATCCTCACAACAACCTTGAAATGTATGGTCTATTATTGTAAGTTTTAACTGAGAAAAATGAGGTACACATAGCTTATGTGATTTGTTGAAAGTGGCAGAACTAATCAGGTCTGTAGTCACATTTGATTTCAGGGCTTTCTTGACTCTAAGCTGTGTTCTAAAATTATAGCACCAAACTTCGTGGGGAAAAAAAAATGACTGAACTTATTTCACAATTTTTACTGATAAAGACAGAAGGACAATTTAATTTTTTAATGAGTTATTTTGTTCTATGTTTATTCTATTCTATTATTTCCTTTAAACACATACATGTTTACTACATACTCACTGGTAAAGAAATAGGAGATTTGAGCTAGAACTGAATATTAAATTTACAATGGCAAGAATGGCATTGATATATTTGGTGGTTGAGGCTCAGTTCTAAACATGGAAGGAAACTCATAATCATCTCACTTGACATATGAGGGAAATGAGGGACAGAGAAGGTAAATGGCATTCTAATGAAAATTTTGAGGAGAAGGTTCAGTGATGGAATTAGAAGATGTCATCTGCAACCAAGATCAAGATGGCTAGAATGTCTGTAGAATTCAACACATTGTTTAAAAAATAAAAGCTAGGGGGTTGAGCCAAATGACTACCATTTTTTCTGACCTCTTCCTACAATCCTCAGAGTAATTAGCAAATCCAGCCTCTAAATTAGTTTTGGAGGTACAGAACCCATGAATATTGGAAATATAATAAATTACCAACAGAAGGTAATTTTGAAGATTACCAAGAAAGGTCTGTTTCAATGGGGCATGAATGGAGGTGGGTCAAGCACAAGCAGGCCCAGCACAGATGTCAAATGCAGGCAGCAAATAGTCCTGAGGTTGTTTTGGGCTTGGCATGCTGGAAAATCTATAGGGAGGAATCTACAATGGTGTTGGCTCCTCTGCCCTGTCTGTAAGCCAACACATCAGCAAAGAAGTCATAAAACATCCAAACATGAATAGGTGAAACAGCAAATTATAGACACAATCAATAATTTCATCCAAGAGAATGATAATAATAAGACAACATACCAAAATTTATATGATGTAGCCAAAGCAGTAATAGGGGGAAATTTTATCTCTAGATGCTTACTTGCTTAAAACAGAGAAAGAAAAGATCAATGAATGGGGCTTGCAACTAAAAAAGGTAGAAAGAGAACAAATTAAAAAAACCCAATCAAATACCAAATGTGAAATTCTAAAAATAAAAAGGGTGATAATAAAATTGAAAGTAAAAAGGCTATTGAACTAATAAATAAAACTAGGAGTTGGCTTTATGAAAAAAATACAAAATTGATAAAACTTTAGTTAATTTGATTAGAAAAAGGAAAGAGGATAATCAAATTGTTAGTCTAAAAATGAAAAGGAAGATCTTTCAAACAGTGAAGAAGAAACTAAATCAATAATTAGGAATTATTTTGCCTTTATGCCAATAAATTTGATAACCTAAGTGAAATGGAGGAATATATACAAAAATATAGATTGTCAGATTAACAGAAAAGGAAATAAATTATCTAAATAGTATCATTTTGGAAGAAGAAATAAAACAAGTTATTAATCAACTCCCTAAGAAAAAATCCCCAGGACCAAATGGATTTACATGTAAACTCTACCAAATATTTAAAGAACAATTAGCTCCAATACTATACAAAATATTTGAAAAGATAGTGAAAGGACTCCTATCAAATCCTTTTATGACACAGAAATGAAACTGATACCTAAATCAGGTAGGAGGATAACAAAGAAAATTATAGACCAATCTCCCTAATGAATATTGATGCAAAAATCTTAAATAAAATATTATCAAAGAGATTACAGAAAGTCACCCCCAGGATAATACATCTAGTAGGATTAATACCAGGAATGTAGGGCTGGTTCAATATTAGGAAAACTATTAACATAATTGACTATATCAATAACCAAATTAACAAAAACCATATGATTATCTCAATAGATGCAGAAAAAATATTTAATAAAATGCAACACCAATTCCTATCAAAGACATTAGAGACCAAAGGAATAAATGGATTTTTGCTTACAATAATCAGTAACATCTATTTAAAATCAAATGTTTGTGGTAGTCCTTGTTGTTGTGACAAGAAACTGGAAACTCAATGGATGCCCATCAATTGGAGAATGGCTGAAAAAGTTAGGGTATATGAATGTATGGAATATTATTGTTCTGTAAGAAATGACCAGCAGGATGATTTCAGAGAGGCCTGGAGAGAATTACATGAACTGGTGCTAAGTGAAATGAGGAGAACCAGGTGATCATTGTACATGGCAACACGAAGATTACAAAATATATCATAATGTTATATGTGTGTGTGTATGTATATATATATATATATATATATATATATATATATATATATAAATTTTATATAGTCAACCATCATAATCTTGCTATTATTGTGTACGGTGTTTCTTGGTTCTGCTCACTTCACTCAGTATTAGTTACAGCACATCTTTCCAGGCTTTTCTAAAATTATCCTCCATTTCATTTGTATGGAATAATAATATGCCATTATGTTCATATACCATAATAGAATTCTCCAGTTGCAGTGTGGGCTCAAAGAACATGCACAATTTTATATCCCTTTGGGCATATTTTTAAATTGCTGTCCCAAATGGCTGGATCAATGAAATCAGATTTTTATTAGAACTACATTACATATTTTTCCACTGGGTAGTTTTTAATTAAAATGTGAATAAATCGTTTTGTGTAAATTTATTTATTTAATATTATAAAATTTATTTTGTTTGTTTTTTTATCATTGTTTACACACAGACAGGAATGTTATTCTTGTTGAAAAACTGTGTCCAACATATTTAACATGTTTGCCATCTGGGGGAGGGGGTGGAGGGAGAGAGGGGAAAAATCGGAACAGAAGTGAGTGCAAGGGATAATGTTGTAAAAAATTACCCTGGCATGGGTTCTGTCAATAAAAAAGTTATAATTATTTAAAAAAAAAAAAGAAAAACTATGTCCAATTGTTAGAAAATATGTGAATCTGTATATATCAATTAACATTTTATTCTACTATAAATTAAATTATGATTTATATTAATTATTACTATATATACTATCATTATATTATAATTAATAAAAACTGCACCGTTGATTTATTAATAATTTACTTGTTATATTTATTCTATAATATGTTATATTTTATATCACATGTTTATATTATATCACAATTATTACTTATATTATATTACATTACTTAGAATATGTATTACATCAGTACATTCCATGATTTATTAACAGAAGAAGAATTTTGTGAATAAAAAGCTATGATATGTAACTGTTTTACAGATCTTAAGGAACTTTGAAAATGTTAACTATTACCAAGATCTCTTCTATGCCAATAAATATGAACTCCTCTTGTTCCTTTCTTCCTTCAATCCTCTCAATCCCTCAACTTCCCAAAACTGACCTCTTAACTTTTACTAGTGTGTTGATTTGTTCAATGTTTCTATATGAACAAAAAATTTCGATTATAAGGTATTTGAAGTTCCTGGAAAATAAGAAATTGATCAAAAGATGATAGAGCTTTAAGTGTTGCTATAAGTTTTTTGGAGACAATAAATTAAAATTTTCAGGTTACAGAAGAATGGGAGAAAATAAGGTAGTCTTTAAAAGACTTGTCAGATTTTAATAAGCAAAGAACATTGGAAGAATAATTTTTAAAAATATCATGGGCCAAAAAGGGTTGTCTGAAAAGTATAAAGCAATAAAGGATATACAGTTGGGACAATGTAGAGTGTCTATATACGTGTGTGTGTGAGTGTGTGTGTGTGTGTGTGTGTGTGTGTGTGTGTGTGTGTTATAAGGTTATAGTTCCCATTATCTGGAGATTACCATCTTATAAAACAGAATTAGTGCAATGTTGAATGGTGTTCCTTTTGCCATTGATGTGAATGAAAATGATTTTCATAATTTTTGCTAGATGACATTATCTAGTTCCATGTTTTCATATAAATCCTGAAGAAAAATAATCACAGCACACTTTAGCATCATTCTTGGCAAATTGGAAATACTTCATATTTACTACCTGATTGATTCTATTCTTTTCCAAAGAATACAGAATGTCTTCATATAGCAAAGAATGTTGGGGAGGGAGATTATAACATAATATATTAAGCAGAGGAGGAATTAATCCTACCTTCCCTTCTTTGCTGAGGGGGAAAAAAGAGGACCCAAGAAGGAAAATGGTTATCTCACTTTGGATTGATTATTATTAGCAGCAAAATAAAGAAGTAATGACAGGGTGCAATATCAGTTCTGGTTGAATTCATTCTACTGGGATTTTCTGATTTACTAACCTCCATTTGTTTTGAGATTTTCTTAGTCAAGTACCAAAGTATACTAATAAGAAATGTCTTCTCATTTTCATAATCAAGACTGACCTACATTTCCAAACTAATAGGTAATTTTCCTTTGGACTTTTCCTTCTTGAAAATTTATTACATGTCAATCACTCTCCCCAGAATACTGACAGATTATTGGTCCCAGCAGAGAACTATTTCATTTTTGACTGTTCTGTATAAACTAGCTTTCCTCAAATTTTCAGTAGTGAAGCATACTTGCTCTTGGCTGTGATGGATTATGACCATTATGTTGTGATCTCTAAACTTCTGATCATGAATCACAAGATATGTATGAATTAGTTGTGGTTTCCTGGGTAATTGGAATCCTAGTACTGACAGAAGAGACATACCAGATTTTCTGTCTGAATAGCACAATTCCCATTTTGTGACAGAAAAACTCAGGGATTATGCAATAGTTAAGCACGTAAGAAGCTCAGAATGGAAGATGACATATGGTCTTATGGCTCAGAATCTCAGATTTTTTCTTATGTAATATTTCCTCATTAAGACATGTCCAGGTTATTGGACTTTGAGCCAGAATACCTTCCTTCTCATTAAAATATGAAAAGTAGCATGGGAGAGGTGATGTCCCAATAGTGCTAAGAGAGGCAGGAACCATTTCTACTTATATAAAGTGACTTTGATGAAAAGATCATTTTGAGTAGAGAAGTTATCATTTTTCCAAGCTATGGCTTCAATTTGTCATAGCAATAATGACAAGAATGAATTCAAATCCTTACCCTAAAAAAATGCAGAACTTTGGATAAATCATTCAAATTGTTTGAATTTCAATCTCTTACCCTGCACAATGGAAACACTAGTAGTACTTCCATTGAATGTGGATGTGAGGTTTAGATAAAATAATTCATGTTAACATCTTTGTTATCATTTAAAAAAATCAATATTGCCACTTAAATAACCATATCATTTTAATATATTCATTAGGGAAATTATCATCTGGATATGATCAATTCTATCTGAAAAAGGTAAGTGTGGTCTTTTTGCAGCCTCTCCTCAAGTTTCTTTTACTTAAAAATAATTTTTGCTTGGATTCTCAAAGATCCAAGATTTCTCTTACAGTTCTGATTTCTCTTATAGTGGGGTTTTTTATGACCCCACTAAAGGATAGAGACTAAAAGGATGTCCGAGGAGTGGAAGGTTTTTTATATAGAATATCCTCTTCTACCTTCCTATCCAAAATATAGGAAGGGAATCTTTACTACTAGACACAAAAGTAGACAAATGAATAAATCCCTGATTCTTATTTATAAATACTTTTATATTTCCAGGGGGTGTAAAAAATCACAGTTAATTTCCATAATATTAATTTCCATAATATCCCATCCATTTAATTACTTTCTTTTAAGATTTAAAAAAAGACAAGTATTGGATCAACCATATATTATCACTTATCCAGTATTCCAGAACTCTATTTCTTCCAGATTCCATTGCTAAAAGCAGGAAAGCAGGCTTTGTCATCTGTTCTCCAAGAAAAATGTTTTTTTTCCTAATAATTAGTCTCAGCTGAGCTTCCTCTTGTGCAGTCAATTTAAACTATTTGAGCATAATTTGACTTTTTTTCTTTTCAATTCATAAAATGTCTTCAAATATCATTTTTTTCTGAAATTATTTTTAACAAAACCACTAAAATCCTATATCAATATGTGTCCAATAATTCATTGATGAATACCCATTTTTATTCCAGGTTGTGAATTGTTTTGTGCTTCCAAAAACAGTGCTATGAATATTTTGATATCTGTGGGGTGTTTCTTTCTTATTGATTTCCTTCCAGTATATGTGACAGTAATCAAACTGCTGATCCAAAGGGAATAAATAGATTAGTGATTTTTCTAGTAAAATGTCAAATGGATTTTCCAAAATGTTGGATCAATTAATACCTTCAATCCAAGGATAACATAATTCTTGTTTCTTAATGGAACCCCAAACATGATTATGCCTGTTTTGTTCTTGTTTAATTTTCTTTTTTTTTTTTTCTTTTCTTCTTCTTTTTTTTTTAATTTAACTAATTTATTGGATATGGTATCAAAAGTTATGTTGATTTTCATTTTGTGGCAGAGAACAATTTAAATAAAAACTGCCTTGATATCAATTTGTCCATTAATTATTGGGACTAAATATAATGCCTAAGGGTACTTAGGGAGCATAATGGATAAAACATTGTGCTTGGAGTCAGGAAAACTGATTTCTAATTTGACCTCAGAAACCATTATCAAAGAAAAAAAGAAAAATAAACTATAATCTGTGTGACTGAGTTGATCAAAGAATTTCTGTTTGCTTCTGTTCCTTCAGCTAGAAAAATGGACAAAGTAATAGTACCTACATTTCAGGTTTCTTGTGAGGTACAAGTGAGACAAATTTTTTTAAAGCATATAACATAGTGCCTGGCAAATAATAGATGTTATAAAATGCAAGAAGCTTTTAAATTATTACCATTATAATTACTAATATTCTATTTCTAAATCACATGTAGTTTATGTATATAAATATGCATACAAGCATAAATATGTATATGTGTATGTGCACATATATGTATATGTTAGAAATAGAACTTTTATCAAAAACTTTTTAGACATTTTCCCCAAATGGACATTTTTTTCCATTGCATTAAAATTACTTATACCCTAACTACATAAAACTGAAATTGTTTAATGTTTATGATCATTTCTGTTTTTTACTTGAGATGTTATCTTGTCAAGAATGCTAATCTTAAAATCACTTTGAACCTGTGTTCAAAAACTGCTTCTAAAATTTATTATCATGACACTTGCTAACTCACTTAAATTTTGACTACCTCAGTTTTCTAATTAATGTTAAATCATATTCGACTCTATGTGATTTCTTTTGGGTTTTTCTTTAAAAAATATTCTTGAATGATTTGACATTTCCTTCTGGGGCTCATTTTACAAATGAAAAACTGAGGTAAATAGACTAAAGTGACTTGTCTGGGGACACATAGCCAATAAGTGTGTGAGGCCAGATTTGAATTCAGAAAGATAAGGATTTCAGGCATAATAGTCTTTAAAAAAAAAAAACTGCCTCCAGTCACTGCTGGTTCATTTTATTCTAATATAAAATAGAAAACTATTTGGCATGCCCTCATTTATTATGTGTTATATTCTCCATGGAAGTCAAAAATTGGGGAAACTCTAATAGATTCCAAGATTTTTTGGTAATACCCCTTTCTTTGGTCAACTAGAACTTGATCGAAAAATGTTCTCATTCATTGAAAAATAGTGATACCTTTATCACTGTAACACATTACATATAATATTAATATGTAAGTAATTGCATTCATATTTATTATATTATTTTGTGAAATATGAAAAGATGAATAGAAAATTTAAAAAATAATAATTATGAGGATTAAATGAATTCACAATATGATTCTGTAGTATTTCACAGGTCTTAAATCACTATATAAAAATTCTAATAACTCTTATTAGTTATTAATTATTTGTTACTATTATTAGCTTTCCATGTTATGTGCAATTCTTCTAAACATGTTTCCACATTTATCAAGCTACACAAGAAAATTCATATGAAAATTAGAAAAAAAGCAAGCAAACAACAACAAAGAAAGTGAAAATACTATGTTATGTTCTATATTCAGTCCCCACATTCCTTTTTCTAAAGGCAGATGGCTCTCTCTATCACAGGTCTATTGGAATTAGCCTGAATTACTTCATTGTTAAAAAAAGCCACATCTATCTCAGTAGATCATCACATAATGCTGTTGTTGCTGTGTACAATGTTCTCTTGCTTCTACTCACTTCACTCAGCAACAGTTTATGTAAGTCTTTCCAGTTCTTTCTGAAATCATCCTGCTTATATTTCTTTACAGAACAATAATATTCCATTATATTAATATACCATAACTTCTTCAGCTATTCCCCAACTGATGGGCATTCACGATGTTTTCAGTTGCTTGCCACTACAAAAGGGATTACTGCAAACATTTTTTGCACTCATGGGTTCTTTTCCCTTTTTAAATAATCTCTTTGGAATATAGACCTAGTAGAGACACTGCTGGATCAAAGGATATGTACAGCTTGTTAATTTTTGGTTCATCTACTATAAAATATTGAATAATACTTTTGATCTGATAGTGTACCCTTAAGGGAAGGACCAGTTATTTCATATCAAAGGTACAAGTCCAGTTTGAAAAGAAATACATTAATTGGCATGTTCAAAAATCTGTTTTTATTAATATCAAATTCAGATGTTTTGGTTACTGATTTCATGTGTGGTATGACCTTACAGGACCCTTTAGAGTGCACAGCTGAAAAACATGTTTTTGTGTCAAATTAGAATAAATAAATAAAGCATTTCCCAGAAGATGGAGGAGTAGAGAAAAGGACAATCAATCTTTTGAAGACAAGTAACATTACTTATGAAAGTAGGAAAATATATTGTTGATACATACTAAATTGTTACATTAGTCTATTTAATACTGGTCCTAATTTCTGATTTGATCTTATAGTGGGATGAGGTCACATTGATGAGTGTGCTTCAAGGATCATTAGGCCAACAAAAAGTCAGAAGGAGACATTTTTCTGTCCTAATCCTACTTAAAAGGTCCAA
>NC_067403.1:244755853-244925853 GCF_016432865.1 Antechinus flavipes
AAGGTAGAGATGCATTTTTGTTTTGTAATATTTGGTTTCCAAGTGTTTTGGACAGTACCTAGAATATATTCATAAACATGTACTGATTTATTATTTTTTCACATGTATGCTACAATGAAAAAATTCACTGAACTTGGAGGAACAGAACCTAAGATCATATCCCACCTGTGCACTTTACCACCTGTAAAACCTTAGGAATTATTTAACACTTATAGACCTTCTATTGTCTCATGGTTTAATTGTGAATGTTGCAGTGAGGGGGTGGGTTGTAAAAAATGATCTTTGATTCTTATAACTCTAGATGCAATATCATATAATCCTATGACTTTATAATTATTTTCAAAAAGAAACATTTTCTAATGGTTGTCACTAAATGGGCCAAAAGAAAAAAAAATGTTCCCTCCCACAACCATTTCTTTCCAAATAAGGATCATTTCCTGCTTGGGATTTTATTAGGTATAGATAAAATTGATAAGTTTCCATAGGGCTTTTGAGGGAAAGTAGCAATAAATGAGGACAGATGTAAATTATACAACAAGAAGAATGAAAAGACCTAGAGATCAAAGTGGAATTATAGAAGGAGTACATGGAAATTACATTCAGTATGTAAAAATTTAATCAAAAATTCAATGACATGTACAGAAAGTTTCTGGTTTTCTCAAAAGTATCTAATTTGATCCTGAGAATTCCTTCTCATTTCAATAATTCAGATAAATATTTGGTAGACTCTGTTGGAATGATATCAAAGGGAAATGTAGAGAAATATAATACTTTAATATTTAGTTCTGATATATTCCCTTACCGTTTTTTCCATTGATTGGCAGTAGTCAATTGGGTACCCCTGATCTCATGACATCAGAATACATGTGGGGAGAAAAAGTCATGAACATAGCTTTATTTCCACATAACCTTGTATTCAAAGCCATTTTTATGTTAATAAATAAATAAATAAATAAATAAACCATCCAGCTGCTCTGAGACGAAGTTAATTATTTATCCTCAACCCCAGGATTAAAGTTGCTCCAGGGAAAAATGTCCCAAATGCCTAAGGGCAAGATATAAATAGTCTTCATTCTTCACACAAGTGGCTCATAATATCAAGGAGAGAAATGTGCCTATATTGTTCATGTAAGTTCTGCAAATGAGACTTTGAAGGGCTCTAAAATCATTGTGCTTTTTGATCACATATTTGAAAATTGCTTAAGAAAAGAAAGACAAAATTGTGGAGGTAGTAATGACCTGGGAATCTTGTACAAAATGATTCTATTGACTCATCACTGAAAGACCATGAGGTCTAAGTTATGCTTCCAGTTACGAGGAATACACTATCTTAATACAATTATATCAGTGACTCTTAGGGGGCAGCTGTCCAGGTGAGGTAAGTATTAAGTCAGTGGATATTAAGAATAATAAAGCTGACAAACTTATAGGTGTGAATGGCTGCCAGTGGGTCACTAAAGCCTGACCATATCCCCTTAACTTGCAAAAATATCAAATAATTGACCTTTGTGGAAAATTGATTGGTATTATTTTTTGTTTATCTGGTTTTTGTTTGTTTATTTGTTGTTATTGATTGTTTTTTTTTAAATGTAGTTTAATTTTGAGCAGTACTTTTGCAAGAAATAAATTTTAAACTTTACATATCTGAAGGTAGATTTTATTTTGGCAAATACAAGCTTTATGTCCTTAATTCTCTGTAGGCTCAACATCATATTTTTATATACACTTATAAATGGAATGGCCTTGTTAACTTAGTTTGTAGATAAAAACCTTGTTCAAATAGCTCTCTTGATGTGCAAACTAGTGAACTTTGATTTGAGAAGGGCTCTTCTTCCATGAATTAACAGCATCTAGTCCTCTAAGACTAGAGCTGTGAACATCTGTCACTTAACAAGTAGCAATTAAGTACCAATTTAATTTTCCATGCTGAAAAACACTGAGAATATAAGGAAATGTGAACCAAAATCCCTTCATCTGAGACACTGATAGAGTAAAAGAGGAATGAAAATGATGTATACATATTTATTTCTTTTTTTTTTTTAAACAGGAAACTGGTTATATGAACTTAAGACTTTTTGGATTTAAATCTTCCTCATCTTAAAATAGGAAAAGCTAGAATAGGTGATCCTTAAGACATATAAAAAGACAGGTAAATAGATGGATACATGCATATACATACATTTAAAGTATACACATATATACCATACATACATACATACATACATCCTTCAGTTCCTTTTTACCCTTAACTTTCTAGGACTGAAGTATCCTTCCATTTCTAATATTTATTTATATTCTTAGCATTCTATATCCAAAGCATACTTTGGATATAGGCTATGTATTATATTTTACTCTTTGCACTATATTTTAGGACCCTCACAACCCTTTTAGTGTTTTAATTTTTAACTGATGCAATAAAACAAGCATAATGCATAAAGCATAATACAAGAAAAAGATGATTGTACATGAAACTGCAATCTACCAAATATAACTTGCTATGCATAGTAACACTTCTGTTTTATATTCTATATACTAAAGTATCATCCTACTCCAAAATTCTATATTTTTTATTCTAAGATTACTTCTGGAGAGTATCATGTTATGTTCTATGCTACATGCTCCCTTTATTTCTAAGTTATGTGTCAGATGCCTTTAAACTTTAATAATATATTATTTTTGTATCCCATACAATAGAAGGAAATATTGATTTGATAATGTGTTTCCTTGCTAAAATCACACTCTGTTAATTCATAGTAGAGGTTAAAGTGAGTCATAGAATATATGTCAGTGCAGGGCAAAATTTTGGAGTGCCTACAAAATTGAAAAGTCTATATTCAACCATTTGGTGTTATTTGTTATTTTATTTAGCTAGCAACCAGCATCACTGAGAGTGGGAAGTTTTCACCAATTTGGCTGCAGGGACATAAATTTGGCTATCTAGTAAGTTGCAGGATAGATGTGATTGTAGAGGGCCAAAACTATTGGGTTGATGCACTGAGGTCGAGACTGCTGAGTGCTTGAGTCTAACTACTGATTGAACCATACTCTTTATGGGCATATCTTGGGAAATGGTCCTTTTCACTATACGTACTGGCTCAGTGATTGGTGTATACAAAGGATTGTAGGAGGGACTAGGGAGTGGAGTAAGACTAGTCAGAGACACTCTTGGCGGTAGACAAAGGAGAAGGCAGATGTGGAGATTCTCCTAAAATCCTGTTCAATCCTGCATCTGGGGACCATGAATAAAGATTAAGGACTTTTGCTTCTCCTGACTCCGGCTGATTCTGGTGTGTCCTGGGTGTTAGCACGGTCATTACATGCGATATGTATGATCTGTGTTAGAGCAAAACATAAAGAAATTAATAAAATCACACACTGAAGTATAATTAAGACATACTCTTCAATACAAACAATTAGATCTTAAGACAAGATAAGCTAAACTCTTAAGAGAAGTAAAATGAGAAATTTTGCTTAATCAAAATGACATATCATTATGTGTCATCTGTACTTGATAGGATGCCTTTTCAATTTTAATTAAAGAGATCTAGCAATTTTTTTTAAATTGACGTGATTTTATTCTGTTTCAAAAAGGATTTCCCTGAATTTCAAATGAAACATTCAGAGATTGTCAAATGCTATAGGATCAAATGATGCCAGTTAGTCAATAAATATTAAATAATAAACTTGTATCAGGCACTGAGCAGTGGTTATTCTGATCAGAGTTCACTATGATAATATATAATACCCATCTTCCCTTTAAGGAATAATTATACTAGCTCACCTTGACTCACTAATACATTATTTTATACTTTACAAAGACTTTTCTAGAAATAACCCAGTGCAAGAATACTATTTAGTGGATGAGAAAATAGAGGAAAAGACAAATAAAATGATGTAGCTACAGTTATACAGAAAATAAGAGGCTGAACAGGAACTCAGTTCCAGGTCTTCCATTGTTTAATTTCTAGGATCTTTTATATTGAATCACCTAAGAAAGGACTGATACATTTTAACTGGATCTCTGTAAAAGAAATTATGCAAGATACATTTTAAATTTAAGCTTCATTATTAACATGCTCTCTATCAGCTTCTTAGGTTGTCAATAATAATAAATCAAATCCTGATTTATGGCACATGTTGAAATTTGAGGCATAAATATGAAAATTTAAGAGTTGGTTGTAACAAGCAGGATCAACTTCAGCATTTACTCCATGATTTCCCTCATCTGTTATCCCAATTTTCATCCTTTTTTTTAATAGCATAAGAATATTTCATCATAATATACCACAATTTATTCAGCCATTCCCAATTGATGGGAATCCCCTCAATTTACAATTCTTTGTCTCTAGAAAAGAAGTTCTTTTCCTTTTTTTAAAAAATTTCTTTTGGGAATAAGACCTAATAGTAATATTAAATCAAAGGATATACATAATTTTATAGTTTGGGGCATAGCTCATATTTTTGGTCATTTATCTATTGGGGCATGGGTATTTTTTTAATGTTTGATTCAGTTTCCCTTATGTTTTAGGAATAAGGGCTTATCAGAGAAGCTTGCTTTAAAATTCTTTTCGCAATTATTATTGCTAATTATGTTTCTCCTCCCTTTATTCTATTCTATCTTTCCTTTCACACTGCCCCTCCTCAAAAGTGTTTTGGTTCTGACTACCCCTTTCCCAATATGCTCTCCCTTCTATCATCCATGTCCCCTTTTTTTCCCCTTTCCTCCTATTTTCCTATAAGGTAAGATAGATTTCTATACCAAATTGAGTGTATATATTATTCCCTCTTTGAATTATAATTCTTATTATTCTTAATTCTTATAAGAATAAGAGTAAGATTCTTTCATTTCCCTTTACCTCCCTCTTTTTGCCCTTTGCTATAAAAGCTGTTTCTTCTCTTTTTTATGAGAGACAATTTTGCCTCTCCTGATTTCATCTTTCCTTAGCAGTTTCTAGGTGTATTCATTTTGGCTTTTCTTCCTTGTTATAATTATTAGAAAATGTCCTCCTTATAATATAGATGTTATACAATGATCTTAAGATACTTTTCTGGATGATAGTTTGAACTGTATGTATTACATGTCAGTTCAATTGCCAATCCAAGAGGATATAAATTTCCTTAAAGAAAACATTCCCTGTCATCAGAGAACTAGCATTCTGCTAACTACATGCATAAATTTATACACCAATTAGCCAGTACAGATAGTGGAAAGGACCATTTTCAACATGTGCCATAAATCAGGACTTGATTTATTATTATTGACAATCTAAGAAGTTGATAGAGAGCATGTTAATAATGAAGCTTAAATTTAAATAATTCAAAGAGGGAAAAATATGTACACTCAATTTGGTATAGAGTAATTCAATACCAACTTGATAAATACATATGGAACTTTATGCAAGAGATAAATTTAAGAACTGCTTTCCTGGAGCTTATATTCTACTAATGAGGTCCAAACACAATAAAATACATAGCATTTATATCCTGTTTTAGAGAACAAAGCACTTTACAAACATTATCTCATTGTAACAAAATAAATATCTCATTAAAACAACCCTTTAATGTAAGTACTTTTATCTTCATTTTACAGAAGAGGAAACAAAGACAACTGAGATTAAGCAACTATAGGGAAAATCAAACATCTGGTAAGTGTTCCAGATAGGTGACTTCATTCACCGAAATGCCTATGAAGAAGGGTATCAAATGAATAAAAAAAAAAAAAAAAAAAAAAAAAAAAACAGCCTTGCGGTTAGGAAATCCTGGTTTCAAATGCTCCTTCTGTCATAAACTGACTATATAAAGCCATCTATTCTCTGTATAGTAAACTCCCTAACTTAGAAAATATCATAGGAATATTTTCTGCATAGGGAAAAGGAGCTTCCTGATGAATGAGTTTCCTGTGTCAATGAAATCAGACATCTAATTTTCTGTTCCCTATTTGTCTATTACTTATCTAATGTCACATAGTCAGTAAAGGTGAGAATAGTGATTCAAGTTCAGTTCTATGACTCCAGACAATGTGTTTTCTATTATATTATCTCCAATGTATTTTATAAAGGTAAACACATTCTAATTACTTAGCACTGACATGGATTCCAGCTTTGTCTAGCATAAGAAAGAAAACTTCCTTATGGATTTTCTTTGTCCTGCTTTCTTAAACACCATAGATGCCTACCATTTCCAATTTCTTCTTATTAATGGGCAGGATTAAAATGTGACTTTAATGTTTGCAAAATGATTTTAAAATAATTTCATTTTCATAACAACCATTGGAGGTATATAATATTATCATTCACATTTCCCAGATAAGGAAAATGAGGCATAGAAAGATTAAATTGGCAAGGAACACACAATGAATAAGTGTCGATGGGTTCATTGGAACCCAGGTTTTCCTGGCATCATAGGCAGTACTCTATGTGCCACCTAATTGTCTTGTTCTTATTTTTATTGTTTTCAGGAAACAATGGAATTCCTCAGGAGAAATTTACTATAAATGTAAAATATCATTATTGATTTATATTGTTTCCTCAAACTCTTATTATTTTCATAGTTTTGAGGGTATGATAGGACAAGATGAATGGAGAGTTGTTTTTGTCAGAAACACCTTGGTTCAAAAGCCACATCTTTCTCAAAATTATCTTCATGGCAATGTAGAAATCACTTGAATTATCTGGCCTGTTTCCTTATCTTTCAAAATGGGTCTATCCAAAGTATTGTCTCTTATTATCATAGTTTGAAGGGTATGATAAGACAAGATGAATAGAAAGCTGTGTTTGTCAGAAATACCTGAGTTTAAATGCCACTTGTACTTCATAATTATCTTTGTGACAGCGGATAAATCAGCTGAATCATCTGGCCTCAATTTCTTTATCTTTCAAAATGGTTCTAGCCAAAGTACTATCCTTGCAAAATTGATGAGAATATCAAAGGAGAAAATAAATTTTAAGTTTACAATGAATTTTAAAAGTCCATATAAATAGTTGTGGTCATCATTATTTAATTAAACATAACATTTTGTGATTACCTAAATTATTTGTTCTTGACACCATTCTTTCACATCATTTAAGACTTTTGCTTAAATATAAGACTTG
The DNA here is from genome assembly GCF_016432865.1 of Antechinus flavipes. Taxonomy (NCBI): domain Eukaryota; kingdom Metazoa; phylum Chordata; class Mammalia; order Dasyuromorphia; family Dasyuridae; genus Antechinus; species Antechinus flavipes. The sequence continues at coordinate 244,762,945 of NC_067403.1, forward strand.
AATAGTGATTTTTTTGTTGTTGTTGAGGCAGGAAAGACATTCTTATGTCTCTATTCATTTTTACAGAAGTGAGATAGAATGCATTCTGGATTTATCCAATAATACACAACTCAGCTGAAAACCCTACCTACTGTTTATCTCATTTATGAAGTTCTTCCCAACAAAGATGTCTGAAAGAAATTACACTCCACCAACTGAGTTTATTTTTACTGGTTTCACAGATTACTTACCTTTCCGAATCACTCTGTTCCTTTTATTTTTGGTCATCTATGGTTTGACTTTAGTGGGAAACATTGGTTTATTAGTCTTGGTCAATATTGATTCTAATCTTCAAACTCCCATGTATTATTTTCTCAGTAATCTCTCCTTTCTAGACCTCAGCTATTCCACAGCCATAGCTCCCAAGATGCTGGTGAACTTCTTATCTTCTAAGAAGACCATTTCTCTGTATGGTTGTGCCCTTCAAATGTACTGCTTTGCTTGCTTTTCTGATGCAGAATGCTTCATTCTGGCTGCAATGGCCCTTGACCGCTATGCAGCTATTTGCAATCCATTGATGTATTCAACACTTATGTCCAGGAAAGTATGTGTCTTCTTCATTGTCATGGCGTATTTCAGTGGAAGCGTGACTGCCCTGATTCATGTGAGTCTGGTCTTCAGGTTGCCATTCTGCCGATCCCATGTCATCAATCACTTTTTTTGTGACATACCACCATTATTATCTTTGTCTTGTGCCAACACTTCCCTCAATGAGGTCCTGATTTTTTCTTTTTGTGGTTTCATCCAGACCAGTACTTTTGTGATGATTTTCATTTCTTACTTCTGTATTCTCATTACAGTTCTGAATATTAAATCATCTGGAGGGAGAAGTAAGACCTTTTCTACATGTGCTTCCCACTTAATAGCTGTAACTTTATTTTATGGGGCACTTTTGTTCATGTATTTACGTCCCAAAACCAAATACTCTCCAGATACAGATAAGGTTGTTGCTGTTTTTTATACTGTGGTGTTTCCCATGTTCAACCCTATTATATACAGTCTGAGAAACAAAGATGTGAAAAATGCACTCAAAAAAATGTTAGACAGAATATCTTTAAACATATAGTTCCATATGATAAAGAATTTCTCAATATTTTAGAGTTGAAAAAGACCTTAAATAATAGGTAGCCTAAGAACTGTTTAGTAATCTGCTTTATTACACCCTCATCAAATCATGATCTAGTGTTTTCTTGAAAACATCTAGTTACCCCATTAGTATTCCAGAACCTTTATTCTATTTTGGGATGAATCCAAGCATTAAGGAAGCTGGTTTGGAAGGAAGAGAGCTGAATTATCACGAAAGCAATACCTCCATTTTTGTTTAGTATGGCATATCCCTTTTAGAAATAAAGTTTTCCTCTAATTTATAAGAATTCAAGCCATTCTCCAGTTGATAAATGGTAAAAGGATATGAACAGACAATTTTCAGATGATGAAATTGAAACTATTTCCATTCATATGAAAGAATGTTCCAATTCACTATTGATCAGAGAAATGCAAATTAAGACAACTCTGAGATTCCACTACACACCTATCAGATTGGCTAAGATGACAGGAAAAAATAATGATGAATGTTGAAGGGGATGCGGGAAAACTGGGACACTCATGCATTGTTGGTGAAGTTGTGAATGACTCCAATCATTCTGGAGAGCAATCTGGTATCATGCCCTAAAAGTTGTCAAACTGTGCATACCCTTTGATCCAGCAGTGCTACTACTGGGCTTATACCCCAAAGAGATACTATAGAAGGGAAAGGGACCTGTATGTGCCAAAATATTTGTGGCAGCCCTGTTTGTAGTGGCCAGAAACTGAAAAATGAATGGATGACCATCAATTGGAGAATGGTTCGGTATATTGTGGTATATGAATGTTATAGAATATTATTGTTCTGTAAGAAATGACCAGCAGGATAAGTACAGAGAGACTTGGAGAAACTTACATGAACTGATGCTAAGCGAAATGAGCCGAACTAAGAGATCATTATATACTTCAACAACAATACTGTATGTGGATGCATTCTGATAGAAGTGGATTTCTTCAACAAAGAAAAGATCTAACTCAGTTTCAATGGATCAATGATAGACAGAAGTAGCTACACCCAAAGAAAGAACACTGGGAAATGAATGTAAACTGTCTGCATTTTTGTTTTTCTTCCCAAGTTATTTCTACCTTCTGTACCTAGGATATACTATGACATATTTAACATGTATAGGACTGCTTGCCATTTGGGGGAGGGGGTGGAGAGAGAGAGGGGAAAAATTGGAACAGAAGTGCGTGCAAGGGATAATGTTGTAAAAAAATTACCCTGGCATGGGTTCTGTCAGTAAAAAGTTATTTTAAAAAATAAAAGAAATAAAAGAAAAGAAAAGAAATAAAGTTTTCTCCAGTTGGAAGGAGCTGACAGGAATATTAAAGGAGGACAAAAAATTAAAACATTTGGTTCCTTCAACAATGATACAAAACGCTCCTTGGAAAAGTTTATTATTTTAGTTGGTAGCATATAATGAAGAGAAAAAAAAATACATACAGGGAAAACACGGTTTAGCTAATCAGAAGTAGACAGACATAATGATTATTTATTTTATTGAATGTTTTTAATTTTTGTGGGCTATGTTCTGTATTTAAACAGTTGTTCATCCTTCTTTACAAAGGGCTCTTGTGCAGCCACTAGACCTCATTTAACTCCACATCCTTGTGCCGAATCCCAAGGGGTCGCAGGGGAGCTCTATTTGACTCCCTGTACCTCGAACTTGCCACTAGACCTCAATTAAACCCTAATTTCATTTAGGTACCCCAATTCTAAACCTCATCATTATTATTATTGAGAGATTAAACTAGATAATATTTAAGGACTTATCCCAACTTTTATATCTATACTGTCAAAATTGTCTCATTAACAGTGATCTTTGCAATCTGAACTCTATGACACTATATTCAAGAAATTATCAAATCTGGTGCTACTCTATACTTCCAATTAATTTTAATTCTCCCCCTCTGTCCTTCTCTCTCTCTCTCTCTCTCTCTCTTTTTATATATATATAAAATTAATTTGTCCCTATGCCTGTTTATCTATATACATACACACACATACAACACTATACATATATATATATGTATATATATATGTATATGTATATGTATATATATACACATAATAAAGTATGTGATTTTTGGATACCACAGTAATGAATCACTTCTTCATTTTTCAAAGGTTTTCAAATTATTTCAAGTCAGATTCATGATAACTATGTGAAAAAGTGGTACATTAGTTTTTTTATGTAATCATCCCAAAAAACCTGTGTCTTTGGTGCTATTTCCATTTCATAAATAGATAAATAAAGGATCATATAAGTTTAGTGATTTGCCCATATTACTGTACCTACTAAGTGCTCAAATTAGAAATTGAATCTGTGTCTTAATTGAGTTCTGCTACAATACTTTGTCCATTATACCATTGCTTGTTGCCTAAGAAATAGCACTACTGATAAGTGATGAGTTGATATTGTTCCCACCTAAAGCAATACAATTTTCATTCCACCATATTCTTTTCTAGTCTCAAAAACTACTAAACTGAACATGCTGATTTTTGTCTCTTTGCTGCAAAGGGAGGTACACTTTTCTCTTATGGAAAAATCAATTCAACTAATAATTCTATAAAGAATACGAAGTTCAATGTTTATTTCTAGTTCCAGAAGACCAAGAAGGCACTTTAATGACCCAGTCAGAAAATCAGTATTAAATGGCCTGAGATTCAGAGCTAGGAATGAGGAATAGTGTCCCTAAATAATAATGTATCAAATAAAAATAATTTTCTTTATCAAAGCTGACAAAACATGAAGTTGTTGTTCCCTGGATATTGGCTTGCCTAAATGAGGTAAGTATTGCTTGGTAGTCATATTACAAGTATTTTGACTAAGATTTCAAATCTTCTTATAATTACTTTAAGATTACCTACCTATTAACATGATTAATTACCTATTAACATGATTGCCTTCCTCAGAAAAGCAAACAAAAAACTGTCACTGAAAGTCAAATAGATATTTGAGCATTTATTTAACAAAATTGATTCAACTTGGATAAATCAAATATCTATATTCTTTTATATTTTTTATAAAAATAAGACTCAAAGACTGAAACAATAATATTATTGCCTCAACTTTCTACTTCACTTTAAAATTCATTCTTAGGGCAGTGGTGAATGATATTGATAGGATGCAGCTTCTAGTGGAGGCCTTGCAAATGCTGTAGTCACAGGAACAATGCTGGCTGTCAAGTAACAATCTGTTGGTCTGTGATAACAAAGTTTCTGAGACCATAATGAGGTGCATATTAAAACACTCTTCAACCCCTCTTCTTAGAGATAGGTTTAACTCTGCAAATTCTTTTGTGATACCTCTGGACTGGTCTATGACCCCCACACACACACCTCAAAAGGTCCCTTATGAACCTCAACAATATGATACTACAAATCTATGATTTCATCCTCAAAATAAAATTAAATTTAAGACCTAATTTTGACATGCACTGACCTACACATTTTATCCCCCTACTTTGTCATTCTCGTTATACATATTGATTTTTGAGAAGCTGAGCCTGAACTTCACATCATTTTCTGACCCCAAATATTTGCATGCCATTTTCCACATCTAGAATTCAGAGTCTATACAATTCTGACTTTTAGAAGCATTTGCCCCCCCCCATTCAAATTCCAAGAAGCCATTTTCTACACAAAGAATTTTCTGAGACTCATATCTCTCTACCCTTCCCTTCCTTGTATTTACTTGTGTCCATTCTGTGTCTCCTGGGAGTAGGAAAACAAAGCAGTAAAGAAGTACTCTAGGACCTTAGAGTGAGTCTGTTTTAATAATCTGTCAATGATTCTAAAGCCTTCTGGCTTTAAAATCAGTGATCCCGGGATCACCTGATCTTCCAGTGTTATTATTCTAAAAATCTGTCCATCAACGATTGTAAAAGACTTTTAACCTAGGAATATAATAATATTTCTTCCCTTAGATTTTAGGAAAGATATATCAATCATCCTGAGGATTTCAAACATTCGAAGGCTATTGTTCTAAAAATCTGTTACATTCTAATGAGAAGATTAAATGGTTATGTTATTATTAAATAAAACTTTCAAAGGGCAAAGGGCAAAACATGATGTATTCCAATCCAAGGATTCTCCCAACCTGAAACTGGAAGGAATATGATAGAGCATAGGCCTCATATCCTGTTGTTTATGTTCTTCTTAGAAGCTAGTTTTTAGGACAGTTTTTCTCTGCCCACTCTCTAAAAATATCATTTGAAATCTTAATGTAAGACAAATCAATTAAAGAGAGTTGGGTAGTTACCTTAAGAAAGAGGGGGAATATGTCTTGTTTATCTCTATTGTCCTTGTAGAGGAGATGGAGAGAGAGAGAGAGAGAGAGAGAGAGAGAGAGAGAGAGAGAGAGAGAGAGATAAAGAATGACATAGAGAGGGCAAAGGAGGAAGACATGAAGGCAGAAAAAAAGAGAGAGAAAGAGAAAGGATAAAGACAGGCAGACAGAGAAATTGAAGGAGAAATCAATACAGATACAATTTACAATCAAAAAGAGTGAGAAATGGGCAACTAGATGATACAGTGGATAAAACACTAGGCCTGAAATCAGAGCCCAGAAGAAAACTGCACAGAAACCTGGAAACTTGTTTATAAGATATTTCATTTGGAGAGACATTAATTGTGCAAGAACTTGGATGCTTTGAACATAATGGAGTTTCTAGAAAATAATTATCTCTGACAATTCCATTAAGGCAGATCAGAGATGTTTTCTTCTTTAGAAGAAGATTTTTGTAAGTTTCAGTGGAAAAACAAATCACACAATGATCAGTCTATAATATTAATTTATCCAATGTAATAGAATATCCAAAAAGAGAATCTTTTCAAATAACGTCTATACTAGATTAATTTCTGAATTTTTAAACTAAGTAACTTTGGAGCTTTTGGACTTAATGTTTGGTTAAGCCCAGATGAGCACAGACTATTTATTCCCCTATTTATATATAGAATTTTTTAGAACACTGCTTTTCACAAAGTATTTATTCATTTAAAATATTTTAGTCATTCAAATTTGAAAAAAAAATCTTTTTATAGTATCAAATATAGAATTCTGAAGTTTATATTTGAAAAAAAGCACGTTTTTGTATTTTGCCCAGTGCAATTTTGAGTGTCTTGTACTACATAGATTTTAAGGAATATGTGTGAATTGGTAAGAATTTATTTTTGAACACAAAAATATTCTCATTGACTTTTCATCCCTTATGTTTTATTCTCAGTCATCAACTTCCTATTTTCCTAGATATTTCAGAGTGGTAGAGATTAGTAGACATAATTGACATGGCCAGCCAAATAGGTATGTTCAATTTTTTTACCCTGAATATGTCTAAACATGGAGCCAAATAGGTTCAACTAAACTTTTGAAGCATCGCAGTTCAATGTTTCCTTGCAACTTCCTTTTGAACCTCATATTCAAATACAACCTCTCATGTAATCATCTAAAAATATTTTCTAAAGTTTTTAGCACACATCTTGGGTTACAACAAGTAGATAATAAATTTCAACTGGCTAACTGTGAAACATAATTCAGTTTCTGATAAAATCAACATTATCAAAAGATTGTTACACTGAAAGATAGGGGAGGGATTTTTGCAATGAATGTCAACAATCATATTTATTAGGTCAGTGGTTGTGTGTGAACATCTTACAGTGGATTACGGAAAGGAAGACTTTACATTAAAGTTTCCATCAATGATATTAAGAAAATACTGGTCACAAATGTATTGGCAAATACAAAATGCTTATATTCAACATGAAAAGGCATTTGTGCTTTTAAATCTCATTATTCACATTAATTTTCACTGAAAAATAAAAATATATATTCTTCCATGTATTTTTCTTTTTTGTCATTAGTATGTAATTGATTTTGACTACATGGTTCTACTTTTGATGTTAAAGCAAAGCTTAAAATCAAGTGAATAGTCTGCTTATACTGATATTTCCTTGGCTCAGGGAATTCCAATGCACAAGTCTATAAAAATGAAGCAAATCTGTAGCATCTATAGGAATTATAAACATCATATGACTAAAGAGTTTCACTATTAACTAATTGAACCTCTTCATATAATTTTTTTGGTGAATTTATTTGTGACATATGTGACAGCCACTGGCTTTGACTCAATAGATCATAGATAAATGAAGATATTTATCTTGCCATTGTAATCTATGCCTACTTGTTCTGAAATCACACATCCAGAAAGGATAAAAATATCAAAGGATATTGAAAATATTTAATAGATTTGAAATAACTCAGAGGAGGGTCTTGGTTCAATATTCAGATCTGTCCATTATGAGTTTTTTGATTATGCAATCTTTTTTGCCATCTCAAACCTCAATTAACTGAATTCTAAAATAAAAGGGATGATACTTTCACTAATACTTTTTCTTTTAAAAAGAGCCCTGGGAGCAATAAACTATTCTCTAAATTTAAGAAAGAAATTTATTCTGTTTCTAGAAACAATACTTTTTTAACTTTTAAAAATTTAGTTGAAGATGTAAAGGAAAAATACATATTAAAAATACATTATCTTATGATATACAACATATCTTCATAATAAGTCCAAACACATATTCAAGATATCTTTCGTGATCTCTGACCCACTAGAACAGAGAAGTTGATCCATTACACAACTTCCTGAAGTTTTAGTGTTCTCTAACTGCTAGCATTTTCCTTTCCCCAAAGTTCATTCAACTATGCATTCTCTTTTCTCTTTATAGTAATTTAATTCCAGTGCTATTAAACCTTTTGGGAGAAAATCTAGGTGTGTTTTGATCATTATATCCAATGGAAAAAAAAATCAGAAAACTTTTTAGGCATCCACCTTTGAGGAATCATTTCACCAGTATAGGATGAAATAGGAAGATGTGACATCTGGTTGTATAGATAACATGTTAAATGATAAGTTGTTAATTTATCTATCAAACCCAAATTTTTATGACAATGAATTATGTTTTTTTGTTCTTTGCAAGTATAATAGGGATTTATTATTTCCTTCTCTAATCTATTTTGCAGATGAGGAACTGAAGGAAACAGGATTAAGTGACTTCCTCAGGGTCATATAGGTAGTAAATGTCTGAGACCAGATTTGAATTCATAGTTGACTCTTCCTTATTGCAAGACTACTTCATTATTCCCTGTGCCACTTAGCTGCCTCTGTATTAGCTATAAGGTCAGCTCTCAAAGACCATCAATAGTTTATTATATTACATAGATTTTAATTAAAAAATCGAATTTAATTGGGCAAAATACAATTATAGACTTTTATCCAAATTTAATTTTACAAATAAAATGTGGGGAACATGAAGAAATTAATATTAAAATGTGCTAGCTGTGTGACTCTGGACAATTAACTCCAATTGTCTCAGAAAAAAAAAAGTGGACTTCAAGTTCAATGTAAATAAATAAGAAATCTCAGGCTGAAAAATTAGAAACAACTCTTAGGGCCATAGAATTTAGACTTCTAATCTATTGTTTTGGTCAATATATATTTGGAGTTTTGTGACCTTTCTAGGTAAGCTTTTAAAGAAGGATATCTTCTATCTTTTAAAGAAGGATTAAAGAAGAAAGATGATTTATCTGGCAAGCATCCATAGGAGAACAACTAGGATGTTGAAGTAATTTGAGATTATGCCACATGAATTGAGGTTGAGTGAAGTGAGCATGTTTTTTTTTAACCTAAAAAAGAAAAAAAAAAAAAACAAACCTTGTTGTAGAGGGGGTGAAGATGATCTTTAAAAATTTAAGAGATACAAAGAGTTCCAAAAAATTAAGAAAAAACTATTTATATGAAAATATTCATATAACTTCTTTTTATGGTATGCAGAATTGGAAATTGAGTCACCAGTTCATGAATTGCTGGACCAGATGTAGTATTATGACTGTAATGGAATAAAAGAAAAAAAAAAAAAACCTTGTTGTAGAGGGGGTGAAGATGATCCATTATCTTATTAAATATGACAAGGAGGATGATTTCAGAAAACCTGGAAAAACTTTCATGAACAGATGTAAAGTAAAGTGGGAAGAATAAAGGGAACAGCAATACTGCACAATGAAGAATTATAAATTACTGCAATGTTTTCAGGAAATGCAATGACCTAGGACAGCCCCTTGAGACTCATGATAAAAAATGCTATCCACCACCAGAGAAAGAATTGATTTTACTTGAATACATACTGAATTTTTTTTAAAAGGTAATAGAAAATATTTTAGTGCATTGATTAGATAAATTGGTAAAATTGTTTCTAAAGTTCATGACATAATAACTCTCCACCCATTATTTTTAAGGAAATAATATAATGTTTTCCCCATAAGTTGGTAAAATAATCTGGAAATTATATGCTTATGTTGTGTTTTAAAATGAAAATTAATTACACACCAGGAAAATTCACAATCCACGAAGTCTTTTGTATATATACAAATGGATATATATATATATATATATCACATAGATGCTTATTGATTAATTTCATTATGACTACTGCATTTCTATATTTGTATTTGGGTAAATATAACTTCTAGTAAGTGTGTTTGTTTGTACACACTTTAGAAGTTATATGCGTATATATATATATATATACACATACATCTAGTATGTATATGTATAACATGTATATTGCATATGTTGAAACCATATCACTTTGTTTATATAAACATCTACAAATACATTTGTTTTTTTGTTAGAGCTAGTTTCAGTTCCTATTTCTTCCACAACCTCTTTTACAAATCATTATCCACTGCATTAATAGATAAATCAGTACAGTTTAGAATATATATGTATTTATAACCCAATCAGTAGGAAGTATTTGTAAAGGTGTGACTTTTAAATAACTTAGCTGTTTTTTTTTTTCTTACTTTAGGTTAACATATTTGATATCCCTCCCATGTTCAGATACATCATGAATTTTCTTGCCCTATATAATTTTGATACTTTGTTAGGAAAGGAAAATAAACATACTCACAAATCTTTCTCTCTCTTTTTTTTATTATTGATTCTTATTTACAAGATATATGCATAGGTAATTTTTCAGCATTGACAGTTGCAAAATCTTTTGTTCCGACTTTTCCCGTCTTTCCCTCAACCCCTTCCCCAGATGGTAGGTTGACCAATACATGTTAAATATGTTAAAGTATAAGTTAAATGCAATATATGTAAACATGTCCAAACAGTTATTTTGCTGTACAAAAAGAATCAAGCTTTGAAATAGTTTACAATTAGCCTGTGAAGGAAAACAAAAATGCAGGCAAACAAAAATAGAGGTATTGGAAATTCTATGTAATAGTTCCTAGTCATCTCCCAGAGTTCTTTCACTGGGTGTAGCTGGTTCAGTTCATTACTGCTGTATTGGAACTAATTTGGTTCATCTCATTGTTGAAGAGGGCCACACCCATTAGAATTGATCATCATATAGTATTGTTGTTGAAGTATATAATGATCTTCTGGTTCTGCTCATTTCCCTCAGCATCAGTTCATGTAAGTCTCTCCAGGTCTTTCTGAAATCATCTTGCTGGTCATTTCTTACAGAACAATAATATTCCATAATAGTCATATACCAACTCCCAAATCTTTCTAAAGACTATTGTGAATGATAAAAAAAGGATTAATTCAATCTTCTAGAATTCCTACCTAAAGATATTAAATATTTTTCCCTTTTTTATGGATGGTACATAAAAAGACAACAACAAAAAAACAAACAAAAAAAAAAACTGTGAATGGTAAACAATTGAATGAGATTCAGTGCAGGAGTTAACAATCACATATCCATGAAAGCATCAGTGTCTTTGTTGTAAGATTCATTCAAGATAAGAACAAAAACCTAGATTATATCTCTCTGTGTTTTGAAAAGAAAAGTATCCTTCTGGGAATTACTCCCTTATTGCAAATATTTTTAACCTATGTAGATATTTCATATCATGCCTAAATGTGAATTCTTTAAGAAAAGAGGGTAAAATCAATGTTTTCCCCTCAACCAGAGATATGCATAAAAATATAATTGTAATAATGGGCAAAAAGTTTCTGGTTTCCACAGGGACAATGAATGTGGTTTAACAATGCTCAATGGGACTTATTACTAGTAGAAGAAACAACATAATTTTTTTTTTATTATTGTCATTACTGTTACTTCATTGATGTTTTCATTGCCGGTGCAATGATTGCTTGGTTCGTTGATCCCTACAGAAGTGATTAATTTTTCTCTGGATACAAATTAAAAAAAATGTATATACAAAGTATGTCTGGTAATGAATCCTTTGGGGCATAAACTTTTAAATGAAATTTTCAATTGAAATTCTGTTATTCATATATAGAATGGAGAAGACTGCTTGCCATGTAAAAGAGAGAGTGGAGGGAGGGAAGGGAAAAGTCAGAACACAAGTGAGTGCAAGGGATAATGTTGTAAAAAATTACCCAGGCATATGTTCTGTCAATAAAAAGTTATAATAAAAAAAAAGAAAGAAAGTCTGTTATTAGAACAACTGAGATTAAGTTAAATAGGAGAATAAAGTAAGTGATGTTTACTTAGAAAGTTTAAAAAACCCTTCAAAATAAGTAACAATAAATTCTAAAGAATGGTGGAGCCCTAAAAAAGAAATGTAGAGAGATAATAAACGAAATTTTGACCTTAATGCAATACAAGCATTATTTCTGTTTTGAAGACTCTCAATATAGATAGGTGGAGGATTATGTTCTCAGGTTCTTTATTTTATTTGAGGAGAACCTGTTTTAATGCACTGGGGACTACATTTAGAGTAGAAGCTCCTACCATGACATCCATTTTATTAAAAAAAAAATCAATAATTGCACTTTACTATTAACGATTACCTTTGTAATCTATGCATTTAATTTTATGTTTTTAAAAATCTTATTCTGATGGTGTGTATATTGGTTTTGTCATTATTGGTTTCCTTCATGTCTGACTCTTCATGACCTAATTTAGGGTTTTCTTTTCTTCTCCAGTTTAATTTACAGATTAAGGAACTGAGATAAATGGGGTTAGATGGTTTGTTGAGGGACATGCAGCAAATAAGTGTTTGATGCAAAATTTGAACTCATAAAAATATCATCCTGATTTCAATTCAATGTTCCATCCATTGTATCACTTAGCTGTCCTGGGCTTTGGCAGTGTTGAAATTGCTAAATATTTCTACAAAATTAAAAAAAAAAAAAGATTTAGCATTCTTAGGATTTTTGAGCTTTGAATTAATCTATTTGATTTAATATTTACAATAATCCTTGGAAAGATTTACCAATGTACTTATTGTCATTTTCAAAAAAAATGAAATTATATATGATAAAGAAAGAAGATAACTTTGAAACTGGGAAGAATATCAAACCCCCTACTCAGGAAATTAAATTAAATCAAATATCATCCACTCTTATTCTTGGTCATAAAAGTGAAACCTAGGGAAGATTATTGGCTAGCCCAAAGTCAAAAAGGTAACAACCTGTATCTAAGGGGATCTTTCTGACAAGTGTAAAAATGCATGCTGAATACCTGACACAGTATGACAATCACATGGGTCCAATCCACCAAACATTTTATGTTTCAGATTCCCCCCCCCCCAAGGGACTGATACATAATAGTTCTTGCCAAATACATTATTCTTAAAAAGTTAAGCGATTTCCTTCTTCAACACTAATACTAAATCCTCCAAACCCTTCAATTCAATTATTTTCCAATTTGTTGTTATTGTTGTTTTGTTTCCTTTAATATCTCCATGTCTAGTCTTGTGCTAACGAATGCATTTGTATAATACAGGAAATTGCGCGTGCGCGCGCGCACACACACACACACACACACATACATTAATACACTAGTTCCTATATTAAGTAGTTTTGACCTTTATCAAATCATGTAAACTTTCCAGCTTTGAGTCTCTTTATGTATAAAATCAAGGGACTGGACTAGATGTTATTTCAGATATCTTAAAATTCTGACAATCACTGATTCTGTGACAGTAATGTGTAGATTTCTCTGTATGTGTACATTGTATTTTTCAACTAAATTGTAAGCAATTTGTAAACAATCATTATAAAACTAAGCTTAATTTTGTATAGTACTTGATTCTATATGCATACAGGAATATATGTTAAGTTTTTGTATGTTTATATGTACATATATATGTATATACATACATACATATATATATATATACACATACATATGTCAATGGTAAGATTATTAATATTTCCTTTTTATAGATATCCACTAATGACTCTGTTACCAGTGAACCCTTTGAATTATAGGCTATTTACATTATAGGTTGTTTAAAATCTTAAGCTCACCTCTTGGAATTTAATCATTTCAGCTTTCATATATGTTGTTATTGTTGTTGTTTGTAGTTCATCTTGAAAGAGGATCAATTGCACAAAAGGTCAATGTCTTGATGTGCATGTATTGGATTGACAGAAGCATAACTCCATAAACTCATAGGTTCCACTCTCTCTTCCAGAGTCATCAAACTCCAATTGCAATGGTTCCAGCATGCAATGCATGATCTTGGTGACTGAGCTCACTGACCAAATTCAAATTGCTCCATAGAGCTTGCTTCCCCTGCCTTCATGGTAGTTGGAAAAAAACAGTATATATCTGCCCATTCCAATGGGGAAAGTTTTCACATGTTTGCACTATCCCCCTCCCCAAAATTGCTGAAGGGTTCATAAACCATTGGATACCCTCAATCAGGTTTAGCCCAACTGCATAGTTTTACCATTGTGCTACTGTAATCCTACAGATGAGCTACATATGAAAGTTAAGTAACAGGTAGACTTCAAAGGTAGATGAACAGCCCTGAAAAAAAGCTCAGGAATGCTTCACTCACAGGTGCTATTCCTCCTTGAATATCCATATAGCTCTCTTTCAAATATAAAATCCATATCTATAGGTCCTCCTTTATTTTCCTTAGTGAATCTCAGGTTCCCTCTGAAAGAAAGTGGCTCTTTCAGATATACAGCATATTATTTATATATTGACTTTTAATTTTAAGAACTGAAGTATTATAAATTTTGATATTAAAAGCTTCCTTTAATGATTCATACACCATTTATTCACCATTTTTAAAATATTTAAACATCTATATGATGAAGACAACTTTGATACAAAGTTGAATAAATATTCTTGTTGCTTTGAAAAGTTTAAAAGTTAATGATGTATTTTAGTCAGAGGTGAGTCTTCACAGTGATCATTCATTGAACAATATTCATTGAATGCTTTTTATATGCAGATACTTTCAATTTACACAAAGTACAATGCAGAGAGGGAAAAGACATAGTTCCTTCCCTCTGGGAGTTTAAAATATAGTAAATGATATGACATAGGATAGTTGCAAGCATAATTTATTATTTTAATAGCTGTACACATAGCAGTATTTTAAATTGATATTCATGAATTGAAGTGGCATTACATGAGGAAAAAAAGATTAGTTTTGTTCTGCCTGAGCCCAGAGGGGCAGAAGTAGGAACAAAAGATGAGAATTGCAAAGGGGTAACTCTAACTTTTGTTAGAATAGTGACACTTATCAAAGATTTTGAGCTATGAAAATGGCAATTAGATCTTCTAAAGTGGTAAGGTCTTCCCTACACTTACAAGGCTTTCCGGCAAAGCTGGGCACCTTCTGGTTAAGTATGCTAAATGCTTTTCAAATCTTCAAGCATTCTATAAAACTTATTATTTCCCAGTGATGAAAATAATAAAGATTATTTTAATTAATCAATAATAACAATAATTGATCAGGATCACAGAGAGGTTATGAAAAAAAACAAGTATTTAAGAGATTAGTCTCTTTATCTAGGCACAAAATAGTGAAGATTAGAACTACTGTGATAAGTTAGCTCCTAAGATCTTCTTTCAACCCACATAATTTGAGCACTGAAACCTCTGCATTCAGGTATTACAAAGGATATTTCCTCCAAACTGAATCTTTCATTTTCAATATTATCTTTTCAACATATATACATGGCTTTCCTGAAGGAATAAAGCAGAACAATCAAGAATAATCATGTATAGATCAACAACATATTAAGAAAGTAAAATATCCATTTTTATCATATCACTACAATGAAGATTTGTCAGTTATTTCAATTGTGTACAACTTTTCATGAGCCCATCTGGGGTTTTCTTGGTAAAAATCCAGAGGGGTTTGCCATTTACTTTTGTAGATCATTTTATAGTTATAGAACTGATACAAAAATCTTAAGTGATTTATTCAGGGTCATACAACTAGTAAGTGCCTGAAACTTGTTATGAACTCAGCAAGATGAGTTTTCCTTCCTGTAGGCCAGACATTTTATCACTAAGTAACATCTACCTGACTTCAATGAAGTTTAGGATGCTTCAACAATAAAAGCACTATTCTGGAAGAGTGTGATCCTTATTTTGGAAGTCCAGAAAATTTTCTTAGTATTAGTAAGATAATGCATTCTTGACTTTGCCTGTTTAAAATCCTGTTTTATAAAAAGAAGCATCAGCAATTTTTTTTTTCAACCATTGCCCAATAGAAAGGGCAGTTCAAATCTGCTAATGAAATTTTAGAATTGGAGTCAAGAAGTTCTATACACAAATCCACTTCTGACAGTACGTAGGTATGATCTTTGAACAAATCTTTTCATCTCTATGTGTATCAGACAATTATTTGAGATTTATTAAAGAAGTCAAAGAAGCTTATCATATTCATTGTTGGAAAGAGTTTGCATAACAGAAGTGCCTGATAAAGGGGGAGGGAGGGGAAACAAATCCTTAGTAATTATGAAGCAGAAAGGTGAAGTTGATATGCCAGAAGTTAAGTTTCTCTAAGATTTGATTTGTTATCTCTCATAAGCTGAATTCCCAGTGTCACCATTTTCTTGTATAAGGTTTGACCTCATAGAAATAAAATAAATTATATTCTTCAGAATGTGACATGTAGAAAATAAAAATAACATATGTAATAAAAGATCTCAATATGAATCTAGCTTATTAACACCCATTGGACTAAATTGTGGAACATTGTTACTTTAACTTCTGTTGTTAGCTGACCTATTAAAACATGCAATCTTATTCATATAATATTGACTATTAATATTCTACTTTGTTATGATTTTTACCTCATAAACAAAGTGATAATTTTACATTGAATAATATATTTTAATATGATATTTAAACCATTTTGATGTATTTTAAGCATAATTTGATATCATCTTCTAGTTCCTTAGAAAAATGCTTTACCTATATAAATATAGTTGTGTATGTTTGAGTGTATCCGTGTGTATCATTATAAGAATGTACACCCAATATGAACAATTTTCAGATGAAGAAATTGAAACTATTTCCAGTCATAAGAAAAGAATCAGAAAAATGAAAATTAAGACAACTCTGAAATATCATTACACACCTCTCAGAATGGCTAAGATGATAGGAAAAAAAAATGACCAATGTTGGAGGGGATGAGGGAAAACTGGGACACTGATGCATTGTTGGTGGAATTGTGAACAAATCTAACTATTCTGGAAAGCAGTTTGGAACTATGCTCAAATAATTTATCAAACTGTGCATTCTCTTTGATCCATCAGTGTTTCTAGTGGGATTATACCCCAAAGAGATCTTAAAGAAGAGAAAGGGGGCCACATGTGCAAAAATGTTTATGGCAGCCCTTTTTGTAGTGTCTAGAAACTGGAAATTGAATGGATGCTCATCAATTGGAGAATGGCTGAATAAGTTATGGTATATGCATGTTATGGAATATTGTTCTGTAAGAAATGACTAGCAGGATGATTTCTGAGAGGCTTGGAGAGACTTGCATGACTTGCGGCTAAGTGAAGTGAGATACTCACATGAAGTGAGAACCAAGAGATCATTGTACATGGTACATTACAACAAAAAAGATTGTACAATGATCAACTCTTATGGACGTGGCTCTCTTCAACAATGAGATAATTCAAACCAGCTTCAATTGTTCAGAAATGAAGAGAATCAGCTATACCCACAGAGAGAACTATGGGAAATGAGTGTAAACAACAACAAAGCATTTCCACTCTTTCTGTTATTGTTTGCTTAGATTCTTGTTTTCCTTCTCAGATGATTTTCCTTTCTTTCTAGATCTGATTTTTCTCATATAGCAAGATAAATATAAATATGTATAAATATATTGGCTTTAACATATATTTAACATATTTAATATATATTGGACTACCTGCTATCTAGGGGAGGGGTTGGGGGTAAGGAGGGGAAAAATTGGAACAGAAGGTTTTGCAAGGGTCAATGTTGAAAATGTACCCATGCACATGTTTTGTAAATAAAAAGCTATAATAATAATAAAAATAATAATAATAATAAATAAGAATGTAATAAAATTAAATTAAAAAAAAAAGAATTTACATCCAAGTAGAAATATTATGTGTTTTTGGATATGTATATGTATTCTTTGTTTCTTTATTTATTGGCATGGAGTTAGTGTTTACAATTACTACACTGCACTCATAAACTCCAGTCCCTATGGCAATTGACAAAATAATTCCCAGGCTCTTTCTTATACACATGTTATTCTTGTTCTATCATTTTTCAGTTATGATTCTTTGTGACCCCATTTGGAGATTTATTGCCTAGAATACTAGAATGATTTGCCATTTACTTCTCCAAATCTTTTACAGATGAATAATTGAAGCAAATTAAGTTAAGTGACTTTTCTAAAGACTCCTTAATATTTCACACCTATGGATGCTCTATCAACTCTCTTACTTTTGTATTTTGGGTTCCTTCAAAATTAACCTATAATTTATAAATAGAATCCTCAAAAGCATTATTAAAAAGCTTAAAAATATTCAGTTAAGAAGAGGTTGAAAGAGTGAATCACAGCATTCCCTTCTTATAGAAGATCTTCATAAATTATTTCCTCAGTGGATTTGTGATCTCATTGGTGCAAATACACTCATCATCTACTTGTTATTGCTTTCAAATTCTTAAGGTCAAGAGACATTTCTAATACTGTCTTTGTAAATATTATTAGCACATTTCCATGAACAAAGTAAGCACTCATTGCATTAAATGAAATAAAGACATCCCATTCATATCTTATATTCTTTGAAATATCTATCCTATGTGCTGAATATCTCTGCATAATTCAATATAATAGTAATAGTAGAATTTTAATATTTATATAAATATTATTGATAAAAAAGGCCAATGAGAGAAATACATTACTCATCATTATTTTGTAAATTAAAATTCTCAATTCATAGCATATTATTTAGGGAATTGAATCAGGAAGATTCAAATCAGATCCTGGTTCAGACACCTATTAATTGTGTGCCACTGGGAAAGTTATTTCATATATTTGAGAAATAGTTTCCTAATTTCCTAATTAATTTCCATAATTTTCCATGATTTCCTAATTAAAATTAATATGAAGGAGCTAGAATTAATGGCCTCCAAAAGACCTTCTAGTACTTATTGTATTATCTTACCATTCTATATGTGCGTTCACGCAGCTAATTAGTAAAAAAGCTAAGACTTGAATGCAGGTATTATTTATTACCAATGTTATTACAGTTTCATGAATAACTAGTCTTTACATAATATATGAAGTTTTGCAATGTTTTCATTTCACAAATCTTCAAGAAGATGGAAAGGTCAAGGAAACATTGAACAAAACTATTCTCTTAAGTCTAATTTTAATCAAATTAAGTAGTTAAAGGCAATTAAATGAGTCATTTAAGAAGTACTTTTTGTATGTTAGGTATGCTGATTCATATTTACTATCATCAGAATAAAAATTCTTTAAAGGTAGAGATGCATTTTTGTTTTGTAATATTTGGTTTCCAAGTTTTTTGGACAGTCCCTAGAATATATTCATAAATATGTACTGATTTATTATTTTTTCACATGTATGATACAATGGAAAAATTCACTAAATTTGGAGGAACAGAACATGAGATCATATCTGACCTGTGCCCCTTGTCACCTGTGAAATCTTAGGAATTATTTAACACTTGTAGACTTTCTGTTGTCTCATGGTTTAATTGTGAATGTTGGAGTGAGGTGGTGATTTGTAAAAAAAAAATGGTCTCTGATTCTTATAACTCTAGATGCAATATCTTATAATCCTATGACTTTATAATTATTTTCAAAAAAAATCTTATTTTCTAATGGTTGTCACTAAAGGTGCCAAAAGAAAACAAAAATGTTCCCTTCAACATCCATTTCTTTCCAAATAAGGATCATTTCCTGCCTGGGAATCTTATTAGGTATACATGAAATTGATATGTTTCCATAGAATTTTTGAGTGAAAGTAGCAATAGATGAGGACAGCTGTAAAGTAAACATGAAGAAGAATGAAAAGAACTAAAGATCAAAGAAAAGCTATAGAAAGAGTACATATGGAAATTATATTCAGTATGTAAAAATTGAATGACACGTATGAAAGTTTCCAACTGGTTTTCTCAAAAGTATCTAATTTGTTCCTGAGAATTCTTTCACATTTCAATAATTTGGATAAATATTTGGTAGACTCTGTTGGAATAATATCAAAGGGAAGTATAGAGAAATATGATACTTTAATATTTACTTCTGATATATCCCCTTACCACTTGATTGGCAGTAGTCAATTGGAAACCCCTGATCTCATGATATCAAAATGTGTGTGTGTGTGTGTGTGTGTAGGGGGGAAGAGAGGAGGAAGTCATGCACATTGCCTTATTTTCACATAGCCTTGTATTCAACACCATTTTTTTTTCACACTTATTTCCCAGAGTTCTTTCGCTGGGTGTAGTTGGTTTTATTCATTATTGAACAAATGGTACTGATTTGGTTCATCTCATTGTTGAAAAAGGCCACGTCCATTAGAATTGATCATCGTATAGTATTATTGTTGAAGTATATAATGATCTCCAGATCCTGCTCATTTCACTCAGCATCAGTTCCTGTAGGTCTCTCCAGGCCTTTCGGAAATCATCCTGCTGGTCATTTCTTACAGAACAATAATATTCCATAATATTCATATACCACAATTTATTCAGCCATTCTCCAATTGAGGGGCATCCACTTAGTCCAATTTCTGACCACTACAAAGAGGTTTGCCACAAACATTTTTGCACATACAGGTCCCTTTCCCTTATTTAATTTCTCTTTGGGATCTAAGCCCAGTAGTAACACTGGGTATGCATAGTTTGATAACTTTTTGAGCAAAGTTCCAAATCGCTCTCCAGAATGGCTGGATGTATTCACAATTCCACCAACAATATATCAGTGTCCCAATTTTCCCACATCCCCTCCAACAATCAGCATTATCTTTTCCTGTCATTCTAGTCAATCTGAGAGGTGTGTAGTGGTATCTCAGAGTTATCTTAAGTTGCATTTCTCTAATTAATAATGACTTGGAGCATCTTTTCATATGGCTAGAAATAATTTCAATTTCTTCATTTGAAAATTGTCTGTTCGTATCATTTGACCATTTATCAATTGGAGAATGGCTTGATTTCTTATAAATTAGAGTCAATTCCCTATATATTTTGGAAATGAGGCCTTTATCAGAACCTTTGACTGTGAAAATGTTTTCCCAGTTTATTGTTTCCCTTCTAATCTTGTTGGCATTAGTCTTGTTTATACAAAAGCTTTTAAATTTGATATAATCAAAATTTTCTATTTTGTGATCCCAACACCATTTTTATGTCAAAAAAACAAAAACAAAAGCATCCAACTGCTCTGAGATGAAGTTAATTATCATCAGCCCAAGAGTTAAAGTTGCTCCAGGGAAAATGTCCCATATGCCAAAGGGCAAGATATAAATAGTCTTCACTCTTCACACAAGTGGCTCATAATATCAAGGAGAGAAATGTGCCTATATTGTTCATGTAAGTTCTGCAAAACAGCCTTTGAAGGGGTCCAAAATCATTGTGCATTTTGATCACATATTGAAAATTGCTTAAGGAAACAAGGACAAAATTGTGGAGAGTCTTGTACAAAATGGTTCTATTGCCTGCTCACTGAAAGACCATGAGGTTTAGGCTATGCTTCCACTCATGAAGAATACATTATCTTAAAACACTAATATCAGTGACTCTTAGGGGGCAGCTGTCCAGGTGAGGTAAGTATTAAGTCAGTGGATATTGGGAATATTGAAGCTGACAGGTTTATAGGTGTGAATGGCTGCCAGTGGGTCACTAAAGCCTGACCATATCCCCTTAACTAGAAAAATCTCAAATAATTGGTCTTTGTAGAAATTTGATTTTTTTTTTTTTGGTACTAAAGTATCATCCTACTCCAAGATTCTATATTTTTCATTCTAAGGTTCCTTCTGAAGAATATCATGTTATGTTCTATGCTAGATGATCCTTTTATTTCTAAGTTATGTATCAGATGCCTTTAAGCTTTAATAATATATTATTTTTGAATTCCATACAAGAGCAGGAAATATTGATTTGATAAAGTGTTTTCTTGCTAAAATTACACTCTGTTACTTCATAATAGAGGGGTTAAAGTGGATCTTAGAATATATGTAAGTGCGATAAAAGCTTTTGGAGAACCTACAAATTTGAAAAGTCTATTTTCAACCATTTGGTGTTATTTGATATTTTATTTAACTAGTAACCAGCCTCACTGAGTGTGAACACCAATTTGGCTGCATGGACATAAATTTATCTTTCTAATAAGTTGCAGAATAGATGTGATATGATCTGTGTTAGAGCAAAATATAAAGAGATTAACAAAATCACATGCTGAAGTATAATTAAGACATACTCTTCAATACAAATAATTAGAGCTTAAGACAAGATAAGCTAAACTCTAAGGAGAAGTAAAATGAGAAATTTTGCTTAGTCAAAATAAGACATATTATTATGTGTCATCTGTACTTGATAGGGTGCCTTTTCAATTTTTAATTAAAGAGATCTAGCAATTTTTTTTTAATTGGCATGTGATTTTAACCTGTTTCAAAAAGGATTTCCTTCAGTTTCAAACAGAAGATTTAGAAGTTGTCAAATGCTATAGGATCAAATGATGCCAGTAATATTACTAAATATTAAATACTAAACTTGTATCAGGCACTGAGTAGTGGTTGTTCTGATCATAGTTCACTATGATAATATATAATACACATTTTTTCCTTTAATTAGGAATAATTATGTCAGCTCACTTTGACTCACTAATACACTATTTTATAGTTTACAAAAACTTTTCTAGAAATAACTCAGTGCAAGAATGCTATTTAGTGGATGAGAAAATAGAGGAAAAGACAAATAAAATGATCTAGCTACAGTTATACAGAAAATAAGAGGCTGGAAAGCAACTCAGTTCCAGGTCTTCCATTGTCTAATTTCTAGGATCTTTTACATTGAATCACCCAAGGAAGGACTGACACATTTTAACTGGATCTTTGAAAAAGAAATTATGCAAGATACATTTTAAATTTAATCTTTATTATTAATATGTTATTTATCAACTTCTTAAAGAAGATTATCAATAATAATAAATCAAGTCCTGATTTATGGTATATGTTGAAATTTGAGGCATAAATATGAAAATTTAGGAGTTGGTTGTAATAAGCAGGATCAACTTCAGCATTTACTCCATGATTTCCCTCATCTGTTGTCCCAATTTTCATCCTTTTTTATAGCATAAAAGTATTTCATCATAATATACCACAATTTATTCAGCCATTCCCAATTGAGGGGAATCCTCTCAATTTACAATTCTTTGTCCCTAGAAAAGAGGTTCTTTTCCTTGTTTTTAATCTCTTTTGTGAGTAAAACCTAATAGTAGTATTAAATCAAAGGATATACACAATTTTATAGTTTTGGGCATAGCTCATATTTTTGAGCTATTGGGGCATGGTTTTTTTTTAATAAGTTTGATTCAGTTTCCCTTATGTTTTAAAAATAAGGGCTTATCAGAGAAGCTTGCTTTAAAATTCTTTTGGCAATTATTATTGCTAACTATGTTTCTTCTACATTTATCCTATTCTCTCTTTTCCTTCACCCTCCCCTTCCTCAAAAGTGTTTTGGTTCTGATTGTCCCTTTCCCAATATGCTTTCCCTTCTATCACCCATGCCACTTCTTTTTTCCCTTTTCTCCTATTTTCCTATAGGGTAAGTTAGATTTCTGTACCAAATGGAGTGTGTATATTATTCCCTCTTTGAATTATAATTCTTATTATTCTTAATTCTTATAAGAATAAGAGTAACATTCTTTCATTTCCCTTTATCTCCCTCTTTTTGCCCTTTGCTATAAAAGCTTTTTCTTCTCTTTTTTTATGAGAGATAATTTTACCTCTCCTGATTTCATTTTTCCTTAGCAGTCTCTAAGTGTATTCAGATTGGCTTTTATTCATCGTTGTAATTATTAGAAAATGTCCTCCTTATAATATAGATGCTTATACAATGATCTTAAGTTATTTTTCTGGATGAGGGTTGTATGTATTACATGTCAGTTCAATTGCCAATCCAAATGGGTATAAATTTCCTTAAAGAAAATAGTCCCTGTCATGAGGGAACCAAAATTCTGCTAATTACTTGAATGTGCTGTTCTTTGAGTAGCTGATTTCCCTAAAATGTGTTCCTTATGCATAACCTCATCCTGAAATCCATTAAAATTAAGGTGTCATTGAATTAGTATTCTCCAACAAGTTATTTGGTAATTCAATACCAACTTGATAAATGCATATGGAACTTTATGCAAGAGATAAATGTAAGAATAGCTTTCCTGGTGGAGCTTATATTCTACTAATGAGTTCCAAGTCACAACAAAATACATAACTTTGGATCCTGTTTTAGAGAACAAAGCACTTTACAAACATTATCTCATCATCACAAAATAAGTGTCTCATTATAACAAGCCTTTAAAGTAAGTACTATGATCTTCATTTTACAGAGGAGGAAACAAAGACAAACTGAGATTAAGCAACTTTATGGAGAATCAAACATCTGGTAAGTGTTTGAGATAATATTTACATCAAGATGTTCCTTGAGGCCAAATACAGTACCTTGTCCTCAAAGCCATGATCCCTCTTGGAAGGTCCTTAACATCTCTGTCTATTCCAAATGTGTGACTTCATTCACCTAAATGCCTATGAAGAAGGGTATCAAAATGCATAAAAACCCACCCTTATGGCTAGGAAATCCTGGTTTCAAATGTTCCTTCTGTCATAAATTAATTATATGACATTGGAAAGCCATCTATCCTCTGTCTAGGAAACTCCCTAACTCAGAAAATATCAGTCTGCATAGGGGAAAGGAGCTTCCTGATGAATGAGTTTCCTGTGTCAATGAAATCACACACCTTATTTTTCATTCCCTATTTGTCTATTAATTGTCTAATGTCACACAGTCAGTAAAGGTGAGAACAGAGATTCAAATTCAGTTCTGTGACTCCAGACAATGTGTTTTCTACTATATTATCCTCAATGAACTTTATAAAGGTAAACACATTCTAATTACTTAGTACTGATATGGATTCCAGCTTTGTCTAGCTTAAGAAAGAAAACTTCCTTATGGATTTTCTTTGTCCTGCTTTCTTAAACACCATAGATGCCTACCATTTCCAATTTCTTCTTATTAATGGGCAGGATTAAAATGTGACGTTAATGTTTCCAAAATGATTTAAAAATAATTTCATTTTCATAACAACCATTGGAAGTATATAATATTATCATGCACATTTTACAGATAAGGAAACTGAGGCATAGAAAGATTAAATTGGCAAGGAACACACAATTAATAAGTGTCTGTGGGTTCATTAGAATCCAGGTTTTCCTGACATCTTAGGCAGTACTCTAATTGTCTTATTCTTATTTTTATTGTTTTCAGGAAACAATGGAATTCCTCAGGAGAAATTTACTATAAATGTAAAATATCATTATTGATTTATATTGTTTCCTCAAATTCTTATTATTTTCATACTTTTGAGAGTATGATAGGACAAGATGAATAGAAAGATGTTTTTGTCAGAAACACCTTGTTTCAAATGCCACATCTTTCTCAAAATTATCTTCATGGCAATGGAGAAATCACTTGAACTATCTGGACTCAGTTTCCTTATCTTTCAAAATGGGTCTATCCAAAGTATTGTCTCTTATTATCATAGTTTGAAAGGTATAATAAGAAAAGATGAATAGAAAGCTGTGTTTCTCAGAAACACCTGAGTTTAAATGCCACATATACTTCATAATTATGTTTGTGGCAGCAATATGAGGATAAATCAGCTGATTCATCTGGCCTCAATTTCTTTATCTTTCAAAATGGTTCTAGCCAAAGTACTATACTTGCAAAATTGTTGAGAGTATCAAAGGAGAAAATAAATTTTAAGTTTACAATGAATTTTAAAAGTCCATATAAATATTTGTGGTCATTATTATTTAATTAAACATAACATTTTGTGATTACCTAAATTATTTGTTCTTGACACCATTCTTTCACATCATTTAAGACTTTCACTTAAATATAAGACTTGAATAGTGATTTTTTTTTTGTTGAGGCAGGAAAGACATTCTTATCTCTCTATTCATTTTTACAGAAGTGAGATAGAATGCATTCTGGATTTATCCAATAATACACAACTCAGCTGAAAACCCTACCTACTATTTATCTCATTTATGAAGTTCTTCCCAACAAAGATGTCTGAAAGAAATTACACTCCACCAACTGAGTTTATTTTTACTGGTTTCACAGATTACTTACCTCTCCAAATCACTCTGTTCCTTTTATTTTTGGTCATCTATATTTTGACATTAGTGGGAAACATTGGTTTAATAGCCTTGGTCAATATTGATTCTAATCTTCAAACTCCCATGTATTATTTTCTCAGTAATCTCTCCTTTCTAGACCTCAGCTATTCCACAGCCATAGCTCCCAAGATGCTGGTGAACTTCTTATCTTCTAAGAAGACCATTTCTCTGTATGGTTGTGCCCTTCAAATGTACTTCTTTGCTTGCTTTGCTGATGCAGAATGCCTCATTCTGGCTGCAATGGCCTTTGACCGCTATGCAGCCATTTGCAACCCATTGATGTATTCAACACTTATGTCCAGGAAAGTGTGTGTCTGCTTCATTGTCTTGGCCTATTTCAGTGGAAGCATGACTTCCCTGGTTCACGTGAGTCTGACCTTCAGGTTGCCATTCTGCCGATCCCATGTCATCAATCACTTTTTTTGTGACATACCACCATTATTAGCTTTGTCTTGTGCCAACACTTCCCTCAATGAGGTCCTGCTTTTTGCTTTATGTGGTTTCATTCAGACCAGTACTTTTGTGATCATTTTCATTTCTTACTTCTGTATTCTCATTACAGTTCTGAATATCAAATCATCTGGAGGGAGAAGTAAGACCTTTTCTACATGTGCTTCCCACTTAATAGCCGTTACTTTATTTTATGGGACACTTTTGTTCATGTATTTACGTCCCAGCACCAAATACTCCCCAGATACAGATAAGGTTGTGGCTGTTTTTTATACTGTGGTGTTCCCCATGTTCAACCCTATTATATACAGTCTGAGAAATAAAGATGTGAAAAATGCACTCAAAAAATTGTTAGACAGAATATCTCCAAAGTTATAGTTCCAACAGGTAAAGAATTTCTCAATATGGAGTTGAAAAAGACGTTAGAAAATATACAAACTAAGAACTGTTTAGTCATCTGCTTTAATACACCTGATCTAGTGTTTACTTGAAAACATCTAAATACCCCATTGCTATCCAAGAACTTTATTCTATTTTGGAATGATTCCAAGCATTAAGAAAGCTGTTTTGGAAGGAAGGGAGCTGAATTATCATGAAAGCACTTCCTCCATTTTTGTTTAGTATGCCATATCCCTTTTAGAAATAAAGTTTTCTCCAGTTGGAAAGACCTGATATGAATATTAAAGGAGGACAAAAAATGAAAACATTTAGTTCCCTCAACAGTGACACAAATTATTCCTTGGAAAAGTGCATTATTTTAGTTGGTAGCATGTAATGAAGAGAAAAAAAAATAAGGGGATTAACAAATTGGACTCCTCATTTTCATGCTGATCTTTTAGGATCTTGGTCTAGAAAATGAAAATGTATTATACTACATTTAGGAGAGTTGTCCTCACTAGTCAGAGCAGACAGAAAAACAAAAGCGATTTTCTGTTCTTTTCTGAATTAAGAGATAAAGCATTGAATATTGATTAGAGAGCTAAAAATGGAAGTCAGAATATCTGGTTTAAATTTTTTCTTTGACACCTACTGATTATCTAACTCTGGTAAAGGTAATTAGTTTGAAGTTGCCTTAGGAAAAATTAAGATTTTAAGTTTCAGAGAATGACCTAACTTGCATTAATAGAAGTAGTTTTCTTAGGAATCCTTTGCGTAATTGAAATCACAGGTCCATTATATATTCCTGAACAAACATAGGCATTCTGAGTTTAGATTGTCAGTTAGCACATAAATAAATCTGCCTATTCAGGGAAAAAACAAACAAACAACAAAAAAAAAAACTGTTCAGCTAATCTGAAGTAGATAGATTTAATGATCATTTATTTTACTGAATATTTTCACTTTTTTGAGGGGATGGTCCTTATTTAAGTAGTTGTTCATCCTTCATTTTAGAATAGTAGCAGTGACATCATAGAGTGATATCTTGATTTGAGTGTGATTTAAAATTAGATGAGGCAGAGTTACACAATGTCATCAGCTTCAATCTGTCTTTGTGAGTCATTGAAATCCAGTGGTAAGACAAATGTCAGATGACCACTAATGATCCAGAATGCTGTGGATGACCTTGGCATCTTGGATGTCTGACCGAGTTCTAACTATTCTATAGTACCTGCTTCAGCTGCCTTCAGGGATATGGGGATAAATTGCTGTCATTTGTCCATTTCACTGGAGGAAGTATTCACATGCTTGGGATAGACATCTTCCTACCTTATCAAAAGATTTGAGCCCTGTTAGTGTCTTCAGTCTGAAAAACCCTATCTGCCAAGAGAGTTTTACTGGATTATGAATTTTCCACATGCTACAACTTTGTGGAGAAATAGGTAAGAGTTAAGCAACAAGTGGATAACAAAGGTAAATGAGCAGCCTTGGAAAGGGCTCAGGAAGTCATCACACTAGAAGTGCTAGTCCTCTTGAATACCACATACTTTCTTAATGTGTCCAGTCTCTAGAAACTCTAATGACCAGAGGTTCCAGGAAAATGTTCCTAAATTGGGTGCAATTGTTTTGTTACTTGGAAAATTTCAAAAGGCAAAAAAAATCAATGCAGAGACTAACCTACCATAGCTATGAAGCAACATAAATGATCAAAAATAAAACTTCATTTCCATACTTTGTTATTTAGCAAAAGTAATAGTAAACTCTAAATCCCAAGGGAACACCTCAATTGATTTTGGTATGTGATTTCAAAAGGTAATATAGCATACAAAAATCAACAGAATTATAAGTGACAGTTACTGGTATAAAACTGGCTGATATGGAACTGGCTCTTGTCTATAATTTATTTCTTCATGGAAAATTGTTCTGCTTAATCACATCACCTAATAGCTCCCTTCCCCCTGTCCTCCACTCCATTGACAAAACAAGATGGAGAAAAAATGTAACAACTAAATAAATGTTCTTGAATGAGGAAAATATTGATTGGTTCAATGATGTCACAATAAAATAAACTAAGCCTTTGTCTTCACAGAACTTAAAGATTTGTAGGACATTATATAAGTATTGGTAATTTTAATACCAACAAAATGTTGTTCGTTAAATTCAGAAGTGAACAGGAAGATACAAACAGACTGGACCAATTTTGAAAAAAATAAAATTCCATTTGAGAACTCCAAGTTCTTAAATGTAATAAAGGTCTGTTTTGTTTTCCAAATGAATACCAATAGTGTTACTAAATCTGAGCAAGTTATACAAGACAACAGTGTATAAAGGAATGAAAAATGAGGGCAGTTGAGAGATTTCTTCTATGATATACAACTGTAACTTGTATTCAATGTTGAATTTCAAAGTGGAAGTGACGTAGAAGATAGCAAAGAAATATATGAAAGGAGGATAAAAAGTCATGTGAATAAAAGAGGGCAAATTTTTCCAATAGTACTATTATGAGAAAAAATAGTAATATATATATATGTATATATATACATATATATATATATACATATATATGTGTGTGTGTGTGTGTATACACATGTATGAAATCCACAATTAATATATCCATCTCCTTAATAGAAGCTAAAGGCCATTACAGGGGAGAGGTACCTTTGATACCATGCAGTCTATTCTTTTATTTTGCACAGGGAGACATAAAGTGTCAAACCATCTTATGGTACTTCCTATATCATTCAATCATTCAGCAAGGTACTTCTTAATAAATGTGTATATATATACACACATACATATAGATTAACTTATTTATTCATTCATTGATTTATTAACACACAGATCACATTAAGGCTTAGCATGCTCTGAGAAGATGACTGATTTTATCATAACATGCATTAGGGCTACAAAAATAGTGATCCTGACTGATAAGAGAAGGTATGGGGATTTCATGAAGCTCTGCATTATAGAAGGGGCAAAGGCTATGATACACAAATAATGACTCCTGGTCTACACATGAATGATCCACATTTGCTTCTTTAGTTGTTTCAGTCACAACTGATTCTTCATGATCCTATTTGGGATTTTCTTGGCAAAATTACTGAAGTGCTTTGCCATTTATTTCTCCAGCTCATTTAGTAGATGAGGAAATTGAGACAAAAGGGTTGTGTGTCCAAAATCAGATTTAACTCATGAAGGTGACCCTTCCTAATTCTGGGCCCTGCAATCTATCTACTATACCATCTAACTGCTTCAATCCACACATAGATAAAACAAAAATAAACTGATAAAATTTATAAACTGGTCAAGACAAAAAATATTTAAAAAGGCATCTTGTTACCTTTCTCATCACTATATTATGTGAAACGTGAAGAGACTAAGACACAGACAATGAAAGGCTTATCTTTATCACAGATCATGATTATTAACAGCCAGTGTGAAGAGTTCATTATAAGTCTGATGAGTCTTGGTCCAATATTAAAAAAAAAATTAAAGAATGAAAAAGAATTTATGAACTATTTTCTATTAGGCAGACGTGATTGAACGTCAATAATAAATATACAGAAGTTAGAATACTCTTGCCTTCAAGAAGAGGACTTCCTAATAGAAAAAGATAAATAATTGATGGAAAAGAAAAGAAATTTTAGTTTGGAATGTCACAAGGATGTTGACTAGATTTGTAAGAAAATTAATATTCAATCCTTTTTCAAATACAATGAAGGTATCAATTTAATTATTTCTTTAACAGCATTGGAAAGAGTCTAAAAGATAAGATATATACTTAATGAAGGGATGCATTATATTGTAGCCCAAGTAGGTAGCTGCAATGGGATTTGCATCTGCCTATAATTGAATCATATAGATACAATTGGACAATTGAGTTTTTATTCACTCATCAATCAAGTTGAGTGATCTCAAAAATGGGAGTTGATTATTTTCCTCAGGTTCTGCTGAAATGGATTCTCAAGGTCTGGTCCAGATCATGCAATTCCAGGGAGGAAAAGGCAGGACAGTTCTAGTACTGTGTTTCTCTGATAATAAGACACTGTCTTATTAAATTTTTTTGACAGAAAAACACCAGGAGGGCTTATTTTCAGGGGAGGGCTTATTTTAATGAACACTGATAGCAATTTTAATAAACAGGTAAATATGAACAAAAAAAAGTACCTTTATTCAATAATGATCATGTCATCTTCTTCAACAACATCATCATAAGTGTCCATAACCTGAATTCTATCCTGGATGTCTTGCGCCTCTATTTCCTTCAGAAGAAGTGGACCCAATCCATCATGTCCAGCAAAATAGCTCTCTTTAAATGAACATGTCTTGTCCAGGTAACCTGCTCGTAGTGCCTTGGTGACACAGCTGTCAGTAATTTTATCCCATGACTTCTTCACCCAAGTCATGACTTCTTGCAGACAGGGCTTCACAAAGTTTCTACACTGATTTCTTTCCATTCTATTTTCAATGTAGTCATTGACTTCCATGTGCAAATGGTCCTTGAATGGCTTGTTTATTGAAATATCAAGGGTATGGAGATAGGCAGTCATTCCTGCAGGAATCATTACTTGATCTATTCTTCTCTCTGCAAGGAAGTTCTTCATTTTTTTTAGCACAGTGAGTGCTGGCTGAATCCCAGATTATCAGATCTCTTTGGTTACCTCGCATAACAAGTGGCAGCATTAAATCAACCCACTTTCTTATTGTGTACACCAGGCTTTTTCCGTTTCAAGAATGTAAATGTCTGACTCACATTTAATCGTATCTTTCTTGCCCTTACTGATGATTAGAGGTGTGGCTTTCTTTCCATCCAAACGAATTGTCAAAACACAGGTGACCTGTTCACTTTCATAGCCAGTGGTGGGAATGTAGATTGATGTTGCACCCCTGTGATGAATTGTTGTTTGAGATCCTTATCCTGTAAACACTGCAGTTTCATCCATAGCAATCATATTACAGGTTTGGTACTTGGAAATGTCGATCCTATCAATAAAGGACTTGAATTCAAGTGCACATTTAATAACTTCAGCATCTTCCAGCTTAAACAGTGTTGTTGATCTTCTTAGGGACAGTTCATACCGTTGAAGGAAACCGTCCAACCAGTGTTGTAATGCTTTGAATATCTCCTGAGACCATTTCAAACTCTGGTGCCATTGAAAGGGCAAATGCTTGAATATCAGCCCTGCACACAACCAAGGCCTTTGCTCTCCTGTCAGCAATCCATTCACCAATGAGGATCTCCAAGTCAGGATATAAGGGTTGCCGACCTGATCCAGATCTGCTCTTTTTCCCTTTTCCCTCATCCACCTGTTGATTGAGTTATTATAATCTGATCTCCATTTTCTGACCATTCGGAGATCCAAAAGTTTTTCTTTACAGAAAACTGCAAGATTCTTGCCATGTGACTATTCTACAATTGCTTTCTTGTACTCAACAGTATAGCTCTTCCTTTTTGTACTCATATCTGGGGTTCAAAACAGACAGAATAATAAAATTATGACCATTAGTTCTTTTCACTCCATCATGCCCCTCAATAATGTTTTAACCCCATCATGCTCCCTGAGTGCTCCTTCTATCCTCCATCATGCCCCCTGGTTCTTCTTTTATCCTCCATCATGCCCCTTTTATCCTCCATCATGCCCCGTCACTCCCGCTTACATATCAGGTTTTTATGTTGTTCTGCCTCAGCTCTCCTCCCCAGCACTGCTCTCAATGGCGCCAGCAAGCAAATCATTGGGGAAGAACAGGATGACGAGATCACTGCTGCAGCTCTGATAGGATGCAGCTTGGAGCTTGGCGTGCATTTCACCAAGGGGGCGGGGGGTGAGGGGGGAGGCGGTGCATACAGAGGGTACCGTAATGTAGCGTATAGTGCAGGGGATCACCTTCACTACAGTAGCAATCTCAATAGGGCTTATTTTCGGGGGAGGGCTTATTTTAGAGGAATCTTACACAGTAAGGGAAGGGCTTATTTTCGGGATAGGTCTTATTATTGGGGAAATATGGTAGCGATGGTACAATTACTATGGCTGGCTGGCTGATTGAATGAGAATGTAGATATTTGCCACTTGTTGGGAGGTAGGGGTAGGGTATTTAGATTTTATTAGGGATTATGTTCCACCAACACAAGTCAGATACATGTAGGAGACTGAAAGGTAGAGGGAAAAGCATGGATGTGAAAGGCAGAAGATTTGAGTTTTGAGTTTAGCTTTGTCATCAATTCAACAATATTACCTTGGAATGTCAATTACCTAGTAAACTTCCTCTTTTTATTATCATTATTAACATATTAACATATTAAACATATAACATATTAAACTAGATGATATTTAAGGACTTATCCCAACTTTTATATCTATACTGTCAAAATTGTTTCAGAAAAAGTGGTCTTTGCAACCTGAACTCTATGAAATGATAAAAATCTGGTGCTACTCTATATTTCCAATTAATTTAATCCCCCACCCCACCCCACCCTCTCTCTCTGTCTCTGCCTCTCTCTATATATATATTCACATATATACATATATATGTATACACACATAAATACATCATTAATATTTCCCCATATATATGTATATGTATGTGATTTTTGGATATTATATTAATGAATCCTTGTTTTTCAAAGGTTTAGTGATTTGCCCATATTACTGTACCTAAGTGTTCAAATTAGACATTGAATCTCTGTGTTATTGAGTTCTGCTACGATACTTTGTCTATTACACCATTGCTTGTTGTATAAGAAATAGCACTGCTGATAAGTGATGAGTTGATATTGTACCCACCTAAAGCAATATTATTTTCATTCCACCATATTCTTCTCTAGTCTCACAAACTTTTAAATTGAACATGCTAATATTTATTTCTTTCCTGCAAAGGGAGGTATACTTTTCTCTTGTGGAAAAATCAATTCAATTAATAATTCTTTAAGGAATATGAAGTCCCATGTGTATTTCTACTCCCAAAAGACCAAGAAGGCACCTTAATGACCCAGTCAGAGAATCAGTATTAAGTATCCTGAGATTCGTAGCTAGGAACAAGGAATAGTGTCCTCAAATAAAAATGTATCAAAAATAATTTTCTTTATCAAAGCTGACAAAACATGAAGTTGTTCTTCCCTGGATATTGGCTTGCCTAAATGAGGTAAGAATTGTTTGGTAGTCATATTGCAGCTATTTTGACTAAGATTCTAAATCTTCCTATAATTGTTTTAAGATTACCTATGTGGCATTGCCATGATTGCCTTTCTCAGAAAAGCAAACAAATTACCGTCACTGAAAGTCAAATAGATATTTGAGTATTTATTTAACAAAATTGATTCAACTTGGATAAATCAAATATCTACATTCTTTTATGGGATCTCAGAGACTGAATCAATAACATTATTACCTAAACTTTCTACTTCATTCTAAAATTCATTCTTAGAGCACTGGTGAATGATATTGATAGGATGCAGCTTCCACTGGAGAGGTGGTGATGAGGTGTGGTAGCAACCCTCAGGCTATTTGGCCCTGAGAATGCTATAGTTCCAGAAACAATGATCAGGTAATAATCTGTTGGTCAGTGATAATAAAGTTTCTGCGACCATAATGAAGGGCATATTAAAACACTCTTCAACCCCACCTCTTAGAGATGGGCTCAACCCTGCAAATTCTTTTGAGATACCTCTGAACACTAGTCTTTGACCCCCAACCTCAAAAGGTCCCTTATGAATTTCAACAATCTGATACTACAAATCTATGATTTCATCCTCAAAATAAAATTAAATTTAAGACCTACATTTGAAATGTACTGATCTTCACATTTTATTCCCCTACTTTGTCATTCTCATTATACATATTGATTTTTGAGAATCTGACCCTGAACTTCACATGCATTTTCTGAACCCAAATATTTGCATATGCCATTTCCCACATCTAGAATTCAGTCTACACAATTCTGACTCTTAGAAGCATTTACACCCCGCCCCCCCATTCAAATCCCAAGAAGC
The DNA here is from genome assembly GCF_016432865.1 of Antechinus flavipes. Taxonomy (NCBI): domain Eukaryota; kingdom Metazoa; phylum Chordata; class Mammalia; order Dasyuromorphia; family Dasyuridae; genus Antechinus; species Antechinus flavipes. Next base: position 244,797,574 of record NC_067403.1, read on the forward strand.
CATTTTCTACCCAAAGAATTTTCTGGGATTCATTTCTCTCTACCCTCCCCCCACCCTGAATTCTTCCTTGTATTTACTTGTGTCCATTCTGTGTCCCCTGGGAGTGGGGAAACAAAGCAGTGAAGAGGTCCTCTAGGACCTTAGAGTGAGTCTGTTTTAATAATCTGTCAATGATTCTAAAGTCTTCTGGCTTTAGAATCAGTGATCCCAGTGGCTCTTTACCTTCCAATGACATTGTTCTAACAATCTGTCCATCAATGACTATAAAAGTCTTTTAGCCTAGAAATATAATAATATTTCTTACCTTTGATTTTAGGAATGATATATCAGTGATCCAGAGGCTCTCAAACAGCCGAAGGTTATTGTTCTAAAAATCTGTTAGATTCTACTGAGAAGATTAAATGATTATATTATTATCAAATAAAACTTTCAAAAGGTAAAGGTCCAAACATGATGTATTCCAATCCAAGGGTTCTCCCAAGTTGAAGCTGAAAGGGAGATGATAGAGCATAGGCCTCATATCCTGCTGTTTATGTTTTTCTTAGATGCTAGCATTTGGTACAGTTTTTCTTCTGCCCCCTCTCTAAAAATATCATTTGAAATCTTAATGTAAGACAAGGAAATTTAAGAGAGGTAGGGTAGTTACCTTAAGGAAAAGGGAAAAAAGTCTTACTCTGTTATCCTTGTGTAGGAGGTTAGAGGGACAAAAACACAGAGATGGAGTGACAGAGATATAGAGAAAGAGATAAAGAGTGACAAAGAGACAGGGGAAAGGAGAAAGACATGAAGGGAGAAAAGAAGAGAGAAAGAGAAAAAGAGGATAAAGACAGAGACAAATTGAAAGAAAGGTTGATACAGACACAATTTACAATCAAAAACAGTGAGAAATGGGCAACTAGTTGATACATGGATAGAACACTAAGCCTGGAATCAGAGCCCTAGAAGAAAACTGCACAGAAATCTGGAGACTGGCTTATAGGATATTTCATTTGAACAGACATTAATTGTGAAACAACTTGAATGGTTCAAATATAATGGAATTTCTAGAAAAGAATTATCTCTGACCATTCCACTAAGGCAGATCAGAGATGTTTTATTCTTTAGCAGAAGATTTTCGCAAGTTTCAGTGGAAAAACTAATCACACAATGATAATCTATAATCTTAATTTATTCAATGTAATAGAATATCCAAAAAGATTTTTTTTTTCAAATAAAGCTTGCGCTAATCTAATTTCTGAATCTTTAAACTAAGTAACTTTGGAGCTTTGGGACTTATTGTTGGTTAAGCCCAAATGAGCATAAACTATTTTTCCCCTATTTATATATGAAATTATTAGAACACTGCTTTTCACAAAATATTTATTCATGTAAAATATTTTAATTACTCAGTCAATTTTTAAAGCCTTTTTATAATATCAGATGCAGAATTCTGAAGTTTATATTTGAAAAAAATGCATTTTTTTTTGTTTTGCCCAATGGAATATTGAGTTCCCTGTATTATTATATGTTTCAAGGAATATGTGTGAATTGGTAAGAATTTATTTTTTAACACAAAAATATTCCCATTGACTTTTTACCTCCTGTGTTTTATTCGCAGTCATCAACTTTCTATTTTCCTATGTATCTGAGAATGGTAGAGATTAGTGGATGTAACTGACATGTCCAGTCACATAGATATGTTCAATTTTATTTTACCCTGAGTATGTCTAAATATGGAGTCAAATAGATTCAATTAAACTTTTGAAGCATTGTAGTTCAGTTTTCTTATTACTTTCTTTTGAATCTTAAATTCAAATACATCCTCTTTAGTAATTATTTAAAATTATTTTCTGTAGTTTTAAGCACACATCTTGGGTTACAGTAAATAGGTAATAAGTTTTCAACTGACTAACTGTGAAACAGAACTCAGTTTCTGATGATAAGGTCAACACTATCAAAAGATTGTTACATTGAAAGATAGAGGAGGGATTTTTGAAATGAATTTTGTCAAGAATCATATTTATCAGGTCAGTGGTTGTGTGTGAAAATCTTGCAGTGGATTACAGAAAGGAAGACTTTACATTAAAGTTTCCATCAGTGACATTAAGAAAATACTGGTCACAAATGTATTGGGAAATACATTTATAATCAACATGAGAAGACATCTATATTTTTAAATCTCATTATTCACATTAATTTTCACTGAAAAATAAAAAGAAAAATACATTGTTCTGTATTTATATTTTTTGTCATTAACATGTAATTGAATTTGATTATGTGGATCTACTGCTGATGTGAAAGAAAAGCTTAAAATTAAATGAATAGTCTGCTTCTCTTGACATGTCCTTGGCTCAGGGAATCCCAATCCAAAAGTTTATAAAAATTAAGCAAATGTATAGCATCTACTATTATAGGGATTATAAACATCAACATATTAGAGAGTTTCACTATTAACTAATTGAACATATTCATATATATTTATTTTTGGTGAATTTATTTTTCATGTAGATGGGAAATGCCATTAAAAAGTAGATGAGAAACTTTGGCAGAAGGAAACCTACATGTTTCAGGAATCTTTATTTTACTGAAGTTATTTTTCAGTTATATATGACTTTTTGTGACACCATTTAGGGATTTCTTGACAAAGATACTAAAGTGCTTTTTCATTTCTTCTCCAATTCATTTTACAGATAAGGAAACTGAGGGAAACAAGGTTAAGTGCTTTTCCGGGGGTCACAGAGCTGGTAAGTGTCTGTAGATGATTTTGAACTCAGAAAAAGGAGTTTTTCTGACTCCACCAGGGCACTCTATGCACTATGCCATCTTCAATCTACATCATCTCAAGAACTTATTAAAAATTCAATATTAGGAAGGTGTAAATACAAAATCAAATTGGAAGTAGCTTTCCTTTTGTGGAAAGGGGAATAATGTATGTACATGAAGTAAAGAAAATAATATTATTTTAATTAAAAGTAACTAACATGAACAAACTGACTCAGAGATCTCACTTCAAGGCTTTTTAAAAAATTAGATCAATGAAAATATTCATAAGAACAGTTTTATCTTTCTAAAGGATTAGAAACTATCAATGGAGTAATGACAAAAATGTCATGAATAGAAATGACAATAGGGAAAATTTATGATAAATTATATTATTCTACATTATGACAAGAAAAATTCTGGAAATCATAAGACTTATGAAGTTATATAGAATGAATTATGATTGTGACAGTAAAAACTTCAAATAAATGTCAAAGCTTTTTGCTGTCATTGAAATGTAATAATTAATATTGGCAATTCATAGCCATTCCACTGCCACCAAAAATCATAGAATAATTATCATTAAGGGAACCTGAATTAGTGACCAATGAAAAATATTCAAACATGTTGTAGAAACAATATAACACATTATTTCAGATTGTAAAAACAGAATACTTGCTGAATAACTACCAAAAACATAACTGGATAATTACAACTGTTGATCATAAGCAACCGTCTTTCATGGATCCTATAGAGGACAAATCCAAGGAACAAACTCAAAATGTTCTAAGATAATCCATTTAATAAAATTTATTGAAGTGGACAATTATTATAGTCTAATATATAAATAATTACCAAGATATGATATCCATTACCAAAAATAGCATGCATTTGTCCCAGGTGTCTATTATCGTTTAGATTTTTATATGAAAGCTTTTACAAACATAGCAAAGGAAATCAAACTTATGTGGTAATTAGTTTAGGAAAATGTATAATCATGCTTATCCTATCCATTATAGAAACTATGCTGCAAATGCTTTCAATCAGTTTAAAGTAAATGCAGTCATTTCTTGATAGTTTTAATGAACTATAGATAGCAACTTATGTTAAGTGTCTTAAAATATTTGATAGACATTAAATATAAAAGAATAATAGCATGCCTTTTTGTTTTTAGGCTAAGATCAAGCATAGGAAAGTAACAGCCCTATGACTTATTACATAATCATTTCTGTCATTAACAAATTATTATTATTCTTTTGTAGGGTAATGTGAACTAATCTCTCCTATTATGGAAGCAAGATTCCAGAAAAAAGCAACATGATTTAATCTTGAATGACATTTTATTGGATACACCAAAGGGCCATTAATACAGAAATATTTGATATGGCAACATGGAATCACACTGGTTTTGTGAAAGAATTCTTTCTTGTTGGACTGACTGAAATCCCAGAATTGCAGGTCCCTCTCTTCTTGCTTTTCTTTGTCATTTATATTGTCACTCTGGTAGGAAATTGGGGAATGATCATAATTATCTGGATGAATGCCCAACTTCACACCCCCATGTACTTCTTCCTCAGCAACCTTTCCTTATGTGACATTTGTTACTCTACTGTCTTTGCTCCCAAAATGTTAGTGAATTTTCTAGTAGAGAACAAAGTAAGTTCATTTGCCAGTTGTGTTTTACAAAGTTTCTTTTTTGGTATGTTTGTCACCACTGAGGGCATCCTCCTCTCTATGATGGCATATGACCGTTATGTAGCCATTGCCAATCCATTGCTTTATACAGTTATTATGACTCAAAGAGTTTGCATTTTGATGGTTCTTGTGTCTTACTTAGGGGGTTTAATTAATTCATTGACCCACACAATCGGTTTGCTCAGGTTGAATTTCTGTGGCCCCAATGTGGTAAATCATTATTTCTGTGACATCCCAGCTCTTTTGAAGCTGTCTTGTTCTGATTCACACATCAATGAGATGCTAGTTTTAGTTTTCTCAGGAGTGATTGCAATGATTACTTTCATAATCATCATGGTGTCCTACATCCATATCCTCATAGCTATCCTGAGAATCAAATCAACTGAAGGGAGACGCAAAGCTTTCTCTACCTGTGCATCCCACTTGACAGCAGTGACATTATTGTATGGTTCTCTGACTTTCAGTTACATTCAGCCAAGTTCTCAGTATTCCCTGGAGCAAGAGAAAATATCTGCTGTATTTTATACACTCATAATACCTATGTTAAATCCCCTAATTTATAGTTTGAGAAACAAGGAAGTAAAGGATGCTGCAAAGAGGTCAATCACTTGGAAAAATCCACATAACTGATTTATTCCTTAAATTAACCATGACAAAATAATAACAATAATGTGAAAAAATATTTTTTTCTTTTAATGTCATTTTAGTGATACCATCAGATTTAATGATAAATTCGTATGTAATTATGGACTTTCTTGGGAAAATCAGGGGAAATAAGACTTTTAAACACCTACTATGTTCTGGTAACTATGTAAATATCATCTTATTTGATATGCACAATGATTTTGCTAGGTAGATGTTGTTATAATCAGTTTATAATTAAGAAAAGTGAGGTAGACCAAGATTGAGATTTCCTCATTGTTACACTGATGTAAAATATGTAAGGCTGAATTTGAACTCAAGTATCCCTGATTGCAGACTTAGTACTATAATCATAATACCATCTAACTGAACAATATTATAATTAAAAATCAGATGACAATTGTGTGAAGCGCTGATAGGGACTTTAGGATAATGTAATTGAAACCTATCTGACAAACACAAAGAATTTGAGGTCAGGATGGGAAAGGAAATTGTCTAAAAGTCTAAAGAGGGTTATGATAATGAGGATGATGCTGAAATTTATAGGTGGCTATGACATAGATTTTTAATTTACAAAAAGCTCTATGTTCAATTGCATTTACACACTAATTCCTTTTCACTTTATAATATCTGCATGAATTGGATTCTAGACATAGGATTTTCCCATTTTATAAATTGAAGCTCGATGAGATTAAATGATTTTTCAGTGGCCACACATCTAGTAATATGGGTGACATTTAATGTAAAACACTTTAACTTTTCTACTATATCATTCCAATGTATTTAATTGACTTGTAGGAAGTCAGTGACAGGAAATTAATCTGTCTGTTAAGTGTTTTTGTTGTTGTTCTTGTTGTTGTTTTGTTTTGTTTTGTTTTCCCAGAAACAAATAATAGAACCTCATATGTGGGAATTACTTCATCTCAGACAATTAATCATAGTGTGGGTCAATGAAAAATGGCAGTTGAACAAAAATCAATATGGTATAGCATAATTCATGGTACTTAAAAAAAATTCAGCTAAAAGTCATCTTAATTATATTCATGAATAAATTGAAAGCATTTATTAGATTATCTGAACTCTTGTAGTAGCTTAAATCCTAGTTCAGACAGATAACATCAGTTTGGATCATACTAGTTCCTGCCTAGTCATAGGTGGCAAAGGCGACATTGAAGATACACTACCGTGTAGGCCACATTTTCATACTTACAAAAACAAATCAGCATATTTCTTTATTCATTGTTCTACCAGTCCATTTATTGAGTGTATATGTATAGTGATATGCAATCTATAAAGTCATCTATAGAATAAATTTCTGCATTAGACATGAATAAAAATAAAAGAAAAAGAATAAGAGAGAGAAAGAAAGGAGGGAGGGAGAAACAAAAGGTAGGAAGGAAGGAAGGAAAGAAAAAAGATGAAAGAGAAAGAAGAAAAGAATGAAAGAAAGATAGGAGAAAAAGAAGAAGAGAGGAATAATAATAAGAAGAAAGAATGAGGAAGAGGAGGAGAAATAAAGGAAGATAAAAAGGGAGGAAGGAATAGAAAGAAGAAAGGGAAGACGAGAGGGAAGAAAGGAAGGACAAAGGAAACGAAGAAGGAAGGGTGAATGGAAAGAAGGAAGGAAAGGAAGGAGGGATGGAGAGAAGGAAGGGAAGAAAGAAAGGCAAGGAAGGAAGGGAAGAAAGAAAGTAAAAGAAGGAAAGAGAGAGAAAGGAAGGCAGGGAAGGAGGGAAAAAGAAGAAAGAAAGGGAAAAAAAAAGTATTCATCAATCTTTACTTCAAGTCCATCCATTTTTTTTTTAATTTGGATATGTATAGTATGCTTCTTTATGAGTTCTTTGGAACTGTTTATAATCACTCTTTGTAAAAGCAAAAATTTAAAACTTAGAGGATGCCAATTGATTGCCAAATGGTTAGATGAATTATGCTGTATAATTGTGATAGAATATTATTGTGTTGTAAAAAAATGATGGTGGGAATGATTTAAGAAGAAAAACTATCTGGGAAAACTTGAATAAACTCATGTAAATGAAGTAAGCAGAAACAGAACAATTTATACAATAACTGTTTTAACAATTATGAAACATAAGAATTATGATCACACTGTATTTTCAATCAGTTATATTTCATCATAATTTACCACAGTCAGTTTTACATGCACTCATTTTTTTCCACAGGGTTCATTTTAAAGACATTGCCAAATGCTGTAATCCAATTTTTTTCTGAACAATCCCCCTTTGTCTTCCCTTAACTCCCAATATCTGAGAATACATTTTATCTTATTAGCTATAGTACTGGCATTCCTCAATAGTGCCATTTATTCTTTTCTCTTAGGTCCAAATATGTTTTCCCTATGAATCACCCTCTTCTCTTTGAAATTCTCTACTTTCTAGATCTTTATGAATACTCTCTACTGATTCTTTTCTTAAATATCTGACTGCTATTTTTCAGTTGCCTTTGAAGGATTTTCACTCAAGCCATATCCATTAATTGTGGGTATCTCAAAGAGATTTGCCCTAAGTCCTCTTCTTTTCTCCTATTCTATTTCACCTAATGAATTCATCAGTTCCAATGTATTCCATGACCTTCCCTATGATAAAATTCTCACATCTGGTCATACAACTGAAACTTTTTTGCTGAACCTTATTTTGAAGTCTTTAGTACTTTTTAGATATCTCAAACTAAATGCATTATAGACATCTAAACTTGATATGTCCAAATATGAGAACATTATTTTTCCTCTAATACTCCCAAAGCTCCATATTATGTTGAAGGACACCATATTCCTTCTTGCGCCTCAGGTTTATATCCTCAAATCCTCATCTTCTCACATCCTCCATATCAATTCTGTTGTCAAGATCTGTGAATTTTTATTTATAAAATGTCCCTTCCATATACCTCCTCTCTTCTGATACTGCCACCCCTTTATTTTTTTATTTTTTTACATTATACATGTACATCATTTTAAACATATTTCTTTATTAATTATTTTGTGAAAAAAAAATCAGAAAAAGGGAGAAATTGCAAGAAAGAAAAAAAAAAAAAAAAAAAAAAACAAGTGAACAGAGTATGCCCCAAACCACAGTCAGTTTCCATTGTTCTATGTCTGGATGTTCTTGGCAGTTTTCAACCCAAGTTTATTGGAAGTGTCCTAAGATCATTGTATTGCTGAGAAGACCCAATTATATCATAGTTGAATATCATACAATCTTGCTGTTACTGTGTACAATGTTCTCTCGTTTTGCCCACTTCACTGAGCATCAGTTAAAATAAGTCTTTTCAGTTTGTTTGTTTTTTTTCCTGAAATCAGGCTGCTCATTATTTCTTATGGAACAATAACATTACAATGTATTTTTATGCCATAAGTTCTCCGGCCATTTCTCAGTTGATGGGCATAGGATTTCAATATAACCTCATTATTATAAGTTTTTTTCTTCATTGTTTTTATTTTTATTTTATTTATTTATTTATTTATTTATTTATTTTGGATATTGAAAAGTACTTTCCTTTTTTTTATTTTAATTTTTTTTTTATTTTTTAAAAACTTTTTATTGACAGAACCCATGCCAGGGTAATTTTTTACAGCATTATCCCTTGTACTCACTTCTATTCCAATTTTTCCCCTCCCTCCCTTTACCCCCTCCTCCAGATGGCAAGCAGTCCTTTATGTTACATAGGTTACAGTATATCCTAGATACAATATATGTGTGCAGAACCAAACAGTTCTCTTGTTTCACAGGAAGAATTGTATTCAGAAGGTATAAATAACCCGAGAAGAAAAACAGAAATGCAAGCAGTTTATATTCATTTCCCAGTATTCTTTCTTTGAGTATAGCTGCTTCTGTCCATCCTTGATCAATTGAAACTGAATTAGCTCTCTTTATCGAAGAGATCCACTTCCATCAGAACACATCCTCAAACAGTATCATTGTTGAGGTATATAATGAGCTCCTGGTTCTGCTCATTTTACTTAGCATCAGTTCATGTAAATCTCGCCAGTCCTCTCTGTATTCATCCTGCTGGTCATTTCTTACAGAACAATAATATTCCATAAAATTCATATACCACAATTTATTCGACCATTCTCCAATTAATGGGCATCCATTCATTTTCCAGCTTCTAGCCACTACAAATGGCTGCCACAAACATTTTGGCACATACAGGTCCCTTTCCCTTCTTTAGTATCTCTTTGGGGTATAAGCCCAGTAGAAACACTGCTGGATCAAAGGGTATGCACAGTTTGATAACTTTTTGAGCATTGCTCTCCAGAACTGCCACCCCTTTATTGCAGATGCTCATCAACATTGCAATCGCCTGCTGGCAGTTCTTGCTGCCAAAAGAACTTCTCCATTACAGTGTATTCTCCCTTTAGCTGACAAAACGATCTTCCTAATGGGAGACATCTGACCATGTCACCACTCCCCATATAATAAACTTTAGTGGTTCCATGTCACCTTCAGAATCAAATATAAAGTGCTCTATTTAATATTCACAACAGTTTATAACTTGCCCTTCACCAAGCTAATAAGTGAGATTGCTATCCCAATTATACAAATTTGCATTTTTTCTAATCAAGAGTGATAAGTTGGGCTATGACTTATTTGACTGCATTAAAATTGTATCTATAAAAACATTTTCTAAATAAATGAAAATTATCCCTTTTATTCGCATTATTCTCTCTATCTCTTGTTTTACCATAAACATTTCTCTTATTCATAGATCTGATATTTTCTATGTTCTCGTGATTTATTTATAATATCACTCTTTATGTCTAATTACGTTATCTATTTTTATCTTATTTTGGTATATGATGAGAGATATTTTTCCATGTTTAGTTTTCACAATTTTTTTTTCAATTTTCTCTGAAATTTTTATAAAATAGCAAGTTTTTGCACTCAAAACTTCAATCTTTGGGTTTCTCAAGTAACATTACTATAGTTATTTGCAATTGTATACTGTATCCCTAAACTATTCCACTGATTCATCATTCAATTTCTTAGCCATTACCAGATTATTTTCATAATTACCATTTTGCAATATGCTTTGAAATCTGATAGGCTACCTTTGTCACATAATATTTCATTCATTCATTTGATATATTGAACTTGTCTTTGTTTAGAATCTAAAGGGGTCCTCAAACTATGGCCCGTGGGCCAGATGCAGCAGCTGAGGACGTTTATCCCCCTCACCCAGGGCTATGAAATTTCTTTATTTAAAGGCCCACAAAACAAACTTTTTGTTTTTACTATAGTCTGGCCCTCCAAGTCTGAGGGACAGTGAACTGGCCCCCTATTTAAAAATTTGAGGACCCCTGGTTTAGATGAATGTTGCTATTATTTTTATCTTTATGTTATATTTTGATAGCTCGATTAGTATTTGACTAAATAAGGAAACTAGATTAGGTCATATTTTTATTTTATTGTCTATGCCTACTGACAATCAATTTTCTCCAGTTGTTTGGTTCTCTCTGTATTTGTGTGGAATGTTTTATCATTGTGTCCATTTATTTTTTGGGTTTGTTTTGATAGGAAGCCTAAGTGTTTTATATTGTCTCAAGTTATTCTATATGGAATTTCTCTTTCCATGTTATACTGCTGGGTTGTGTTAGTAATCTATAGAAATATTAATGATTTACGAGGCATGAATTTATGTCCTGCTTCTTTGCTAAAATTGTTAATTGTTTCAACTAGTATCTTAGCTGATTCTCCAGATTTTTCTAAATATATCATCATATCATCTGCACAGTGATACTTTTGTTTCTTTATTATTTATTTGTATTCTTTCAATTTCTTTTTCTTTACTTATTGATATAGCTAAAAATTTAATGCAATATTGAATAATGGTGGTTATAATGAGCATCCCCGATCCATTCTTAATCTTATTTGGAAACTTTTTAGCTCATCTGTATTAGATTTAATGTTTGCTCTTGACCTTAAATAATCACTGCTTATTATTTTAAGAAAGATTCCGTTGATGGTAATACTTTCTAGTGTTTTTAATTGTTGGAATACATGAGAGAGTTGTTGGAATACACGGGAGCCACCTGACAGTGGCTGCTGGACATCCAACTCAGATTGGATCTCCTCTTGTGAGAGGATGATACAAGGAGACATAGAAGTAGTTGCTGTGCTCTTACCTCTCTGACTGAGAGGCCATTGTATTGTCTGACCTCTCTCCTCTTCCCTCTGCCTCCAATTTATCTCATTCCTAATCTGCAATACCTGTGTCAGCAAAGGCTGCCTTGCAACTCCTCCAGAGGTTATGATCCACAGCTGTGGAGGCTCTTGGAGAATTGACCTTTCCCTTAACAATTCCCATTTTTCCCCCTATTATTCCCTCCTCCCCCCACAGCATGGTCTGAATACTGAGGAATGCAAGCAGTACTATCATTTCTGGGTGGTTGTAGCAGGTGTTGATAGAGGCAAACTTTCAAACAGAGAAGAGGACTGTGGTCAGAACAGACATTTAAGTCTCTAGTCTGTCTCCTGGCTTGGCCTTTTGATATGTTGGCCCATTTAATTAGCCCGACTAAAAAAGTCTTACCAGGGCTCTTCTTCCTTAACTCTGCAAGGATCCTCATAAACAGCTCAGATTCTTCTTGTAATTCTTATCCCACATTTAGGTGCCATATATTGCAATAAAGGGTAGAGCTTTTGGAATACATGGGAGAGCTGTTGGAATACAAGGGAGCCATCTGAGAGTGACTGCTGGAGTTCCAACCAAGAATGGATTTCCTCTTGTGAGAGGGTGATACAAGGAGACCAAGAAGCAGTTGCTATTCTCTGACACAGCTGCTCACATTGCTATCGCAACCGCCCTTCACCTCCGATCCCACTCTGCTAGCTGGTTTCCTGTCACAGCTGCCCATGTTGCTATCACAATCCTTCTTCACCTCTATTGAGAATAAAGATTGAAGATTTTTTCCCTTAACCTGAATTCCTGACTCCAGCTGATTTTAAATATGTGGTCATAACAGCCCCCTATTTAAAAAGTTTGAGGACGCCAGGTTTAGATGAATATTGTTATTATTATTTTTATCTTTAAGTAATATTTTGATAGCTTGATTAGTATTTGACTAAATAAGGAATCTAGATTAGATACAATAGTCATATTTTTATTTTATTGTTTATGTCTACTGATAAGCAATCAATTTTCTCCAGTTGTTTGATTCTTTCTGTATTTGTGTGGAATGCTTTATAATTGTGTTCATTTAGTCTTTTGGTCTGTGTTGATAGGAAGCCTAAGTGTTTTATATAGTCTCAAGTTATTCTATATGGAATTTCTCTTTCCATGTTTTCCTGCTGGGTTGTGTTAGTAACCTATAGAAATGTTAATGATTTATGAGGCTTTAATTTATGTCCTGCTTCTTTGCTAAAATTGTTAATTGTTTCAACTAGTATCTTAGTTGATTCTCTAGATTTTTCTAAAATATCATCATATCTGCAGAGTGATACTTTTGTTTCTTTATTATTTATTTGCTTTCTTTCAATTTCTTTTTCTTTACTTATTGACATAGCTAAAAATTTAACGCAATATTGAATAATGGTGATTATAATGAGCATCCCCAATCCATTGTTAATCTTATTTGGAAAGTTTTTAGCTTATCTGTATTAGATTTATGCTTTCTCTTGGCTGTAAATAATTACTGCTTATTATTTTAAGAAAGATTGCATCGATAACAACACTTTCTAGTGTTTTTAATTGTTGGAATACATGGGAGAGCTGTTGGAATACAAGGGAGCCATCTGAGAGTGACTGCTGGAGTTCCAACCAAGAATGGATTTCCTCTTGTGAGAGGGTGATACAAGGAGACCAAGAAGCAGTTGCTATTCTCTGACATATCTGACTGAGAGGCCATTGTATTGTCTGACCTCTCTCCTCTTCCCTCTGCCTCCAATTTATCTCATTCCCAGCCCACAACACCTGTGTCAGCAAAGGCTGCTTTGCAACTCCTTCAGAAGTTATGATCCACAGCTGTGGAGGCTCTTGGAGAATTGATGTTTCCCTTAACAGTTCCCATTTTTTTTTAATTTTTTTTTGCTATTATTCCCTTCCCCCACATTTAGGCGCCATATGTTGCAATACATGGGAGAACTATTGGACTACATGGTAGCCACCTGACAGTGGCTGCTGGAAATTCAACCCAGAGCCTGCAAAATGGATCTTCTCTTGTGAAAGGATGATATAAAGAGACTGAGAGGCAGATAGATAGATACATAGATACATAGATATGGAGATCTGTATGTATGTATATACATATAGATTTGTATAGAAAATTAACTGTAATATACAGATTTTATGAATATCTCTATCTACCTATCATCCATCTATCATCTAATCAAGAAAATTTAATGCAAATATTTTATTTTGAACTGCAACCATTTATATTATTATCTGTGAAGTATTTTTCCACTTGAAGCAATTAAAATCTATTTTATCTTTTGTAATTGTTTCTGTCTTTTGTATATTGCTTACCTAGAACTGAAATTGATTATTATGTTCAATTTTTTAATATTATATTTAGTTTTAAGATCAAATATTCATTCAAAGTATATTGTGTATGAAGTATGACATAAGTTGTTTTTCTGAGCCATATTTCTGCCACTTTTTCTATTTTTAAAATTAATTAAATATAGTATAAGGAATAGGAAGGTAAAGAGTTTTGATGAGATTTAATGTTCTTATGAATTATAATTTTAAAAAAATTCAAAATTGTAATCAAATTGAGAATAAATAATGACTTCATTGAGTGCAAAATGAAATATGGCTCTCTCTTTATAAGTTATGCATGAAGAATGAGGCTTTCATCATCACGTATCATTAATGATCAGATAAATTTTGCTCAGCTCTACTTTGTTGAGAAATATGTTGTCATACGTTAAAGATAACCTGAGCCCAGATAAAGTTTTTGCTCTTTTCTACACTACTTTGACACCAATGTTTAACCTCTTGATATACAGTCTGAGATATTAGGATATTACTGCAATGAGAAAACTACTTCTGAACTCTACCAAAACATAAAATAATGATTGAAATACATAGTTCAGTTTTTTCTACATTTATTTTTTCAAATAATATAGAAAGAAACATTCTTATTTTTTCCAGTAGTACTTATATTGCATGAAAATGAGAGTCACTTTAAGCATGCTATTTTAAAATATAGGAAAACTGACCAAGATTTTCATTGTATTTTGCTAGGTACCAAATGAGTTTGAGTAATAACTTTTTATATTAAATAAAATAAATGCTTATTCTCATCTTCATTCAAAGTACTCGTATGGGGGTGGGGGGTGCAGAGCCAAGATGTCAGAGAAGACACACACAACATTCTAAAGTCCTCTCATACCCTCATTACTAAATACCAAACTCAGACTTTAAAATAGTGCTTGACTAGTAAAATTCACCAAGATTGGAAGAACAATTTACCAGCAGAAGATAATCTGGAAGATAGCCAGAAAAAGTTTGTCCTGAATTTCATGAGCAGGCCAGTGCAAGCAGGGAGATGGAAGGAGACGCTAGCAAACTGCTAGGACTGGGGTGGGGATACTGGATATTGATATTGGGTATCCAATGTTTTGTTGGATACTAGTCTTTTCATTATGAAACTTTGAAATATTTCTATCCTTGAATGATCATTTTCCCCCATGAAATCTTATGCTTAATTTGAACAGGAGGTGATTCTTGGCTACAATCCAACTCCTTTACCTTCTGAAATATCATGTACTATGATTTCTAATTCATTAATGCTGCAGATGCAAATTCCTTTGTAAATCTTGATTGTGATTTCCCAATGTTTGTATTGTTTCTGTATGATACCATGTAGTATTTTTTTCTTTTGACCTTAAAGTTCTGAAATTTGACTCTAATGTCCCTTGGAGATACTATTTTGGGATCTCCTTCCTACGGTGATCTAATCTGTGAATTCTTTCAATGTCCTCTTGCCCTTTAATTCAGAATAAAAAAACAGTGTTCCTTGCTAATTTCTTGAAAGGTGCTGTTTAGGTGTCTCTCTTGATTATGCCTTCTAGGGAGTTTAGAGATTTTAAGGCTGTCTCTCCTAAAGCAGCTCAGGTGATTTTCTATTGAGTTATTTCGTATTTTCTCCCATTTCTTGATTATTTTGAATTTGTTTGGTTTATTGCCTCTTAGAGTCATTAGCTTCTACCTGCTCAATTATTACTTTTAAGTCATTGTGTTTTATTCAGTTTTGTACTTCCTTTTCCATTTGGCCAGTTATACTCTTTAAGGTATTGTTTTCCTCGATGGATTTTTGTTTCTCCTTTACAATTTGGCCAAGTCAACTTTTTAAGTAGTTGTTTTTTATTTCCAAATCACTGACACTTTTTTTAGACTAGTTTTTTTTTTTTTTTTTTTTTTTTTTTTTTTGGCTTTGCCCATAAGTGATTTTTCATTGTTGTCCTCTTTTGAGTTTCTATCTTGATCTCTCCTGTCACCATGATAACTCTTTATGTTCAGATTCTTTTTTGATTTTGTTGGTTTTTATCCAGGCTTTTAGTCTTTTTCGTACTTTAAAATTTAAGTTCTTCTCCCATTGGGGAAGTGACCCTGTCCCAGGATTCTTGCACTGGGGGCTGGAGACCTTGGCTATTTAGCTGATGCTGCACAGATGTTGCCCCATAGGATTCTGGCAGCTAACCTAATGGTAACCTAGGGTCTTTGCAGTGGTGTCTGGAATGTGCTGAGGCCTGTGGATTGTTTCTTTATTTTCCTGGGGCCATGATGAAACGTGAGGCTGTCTGGAGTAATTTGTCTATTTGCTCAGGACTCTGTTAAATCTCATAGTGGTTCTTGGAGTTAGACTCTGCCAATTTCCTTAGCTATTCTGAGGCATGTGGGATGGTGGAAGTTCCTCATATTTTCATTTCCTTGTTCCACTGCTTTGGGGCTCAGAATATCGCAATGGTTTGCTGAGGTGGGATCAATTAATAATTTCAAGAATATTTTCATGAACTTGCTTATCATTTTCTTTTTTTTTTCAATATTTTTCATCACAATTGGCATTTCTTTATTTGAGGAATATTTTGTAACATTACACTGTGATTTACCAAAATTTATATTTTGATCATATTTATTATAAGCATTTTTCAATTTATTTATCTTTTAATTCTATGTTTTTTCTGCCCATGGGGTTTCGTGTGTGTGTGTGTGTGTGTGTGTGTGTGTGTGTGTGTGTGTATGTGTGTGTGTGTGTATGTTTTATTTTTTCCAGGAAAAAATTCAGCTGTAGAACAGGTGGAAAAGTCAATAATTTCCAAGATTTAAAGTGGAATACCATGGGTTAGGAATTGTTGGAGATATCAGATGACAGAGTTGGATGGTTTATTAGTTACACAATAAAAAACCTGGAAAGAACAGGAAGTTAGAGTTTAGTTTTAAACCAGGTGATCTTTCCACCTTATCAGACTCATTTTATTTGGTATTTCTGTTCACATTCAAGACTTCTAATCAAAGTGAACAAATATGAGAAACACCTCCTCCAATCTGCTGCATTCAGATAAGACCCAACTAAGTAAGGCAAATAACTTAGTAAAGTTTATGCAGTAAAAAATAAATAAAAGAGGAATTCAAACCCATACTGTTATGGGCCAGAACTCTAAAAGGATTCTTATAAGATATTAAGTCAGTGGAATTGAGAAAGACAGTGATTATCTAGTTTAGCATGGTGCTTAATAGTTCTCTAGTTAAATACATGTATTTAGTACTTAATATAGTTCTATAAGATTCACACCTATTATAATGTACTTATAAGAGCATATAAGCTGGGAGCCTCAGGCACAATGAGGAGAGAGAAGAAAAAGTGTAATGAGCTGAGGCTCGAGTTGATGCACTGAGATCCCAAGCACATGAGGCTAAATAGTAATTGGACCATACTCTATTAATATATATGCTTGGAGAAGGAATGGCCCCTGTCCACTCTTTGTGCAAGTCCTGATGTGTTGTATAGGAAATGACGTTTTTTGGTGGGTAGAGGCAAGGGAGTAGAAAGGGAAGCGGAAGGAGAGATTGATGACTGGTGTCTTGACACAGCTGCTCACATTGCTATCACGACTGTCCTTCATCTCTGATCCCCCTCTGCTAGCTGGCTTCCTTTCGCAGCTGCCCATATTGCTATTGCAATCCTTCTTGCACATATTTCTAACGCAATCCCCCCTCACCTCTACTGAGAATAAAGATACAAGATTTTTCCCTTAACCTGAATTCTTGACTCTGGCTGATTTTAAATACGCGGACATCACAAAAAAGGATTGGAGGTGAGAGCTCAATCTCTCTGAACCAAGGAGAGAGATTCATTTCCATCTTCATTAGCCTTGTGGTGGCTGGCCTGGCCTGCTGCATTTTCTTCGCTGAAACCAAGTCCCCTCTGAAGGCTACAAGAAAGCTAGCTGAGCACCAGGCAAGGGAGACAAGATGTTTGGACTTTAATAACTAGCTATTCTTGTGGTGATTACTAAACTGAAAAGAAGGCTACTCCCAAGATCTCCAGAAAAACAAAGAAAATTACAACATAGGTTATGATTAATAATCCATAATTCCTCATGATTATACTCTATAACTCAATGAACTGTGAAGTTACTGGCATGCCCACCAAGATCTGAATAGTGAGTGCTAGGTAAACACCAAAATCTTTCTTTCATTGGGAGATGAGAAGAAAAGATTATGAGTTTCCCCTCCCCCCAAGACAAAAGGGACTGTTTGATTTTCAAATAATTGAATAGAAAGCATAGGTTGGGATCAATTTTATAAAAATAAATATGGTTAAAGCATCCTATCTTTTCTATCTTATTTTTTCACAATAATACTTGATTCAAAGAATTCAAAACATCATTAAAAATCGAAAAACTAATAAAGAGAAGAATAATGACCTTTCAATGATTAGATAGGAATTAACTATGCCAAGGTTGCCCTATATTCCCATGGCTTCAATTCCCAGACCTTTCCACTTTGCAACACTGTCTTATTAAGAAGATTCTTAGAAAACAGGACTTTAAGCAAGAGGACCACTGTCATTAAAATGTGGTAAGAATCATGGGAAAACACTCCCCAGACAATATAGAAGGGCAAAAAAAAAATAAAAAATAAAAAATAAAAAAAAAAAAAAAAAAAAAAAGATTTCTACTTAAAAGTATTGTGACTTGAGTTAAGTGTTCATTTTAAGGAATTGTCAAGTTATCCTTTTAAAGTTGTATGGAATATGATAGTATTTGCTAATGCTTAAGGGATCAAAATTATAGCTTAGTTGAAATGTCATAAAATCCTTGAATTCAACCCTCCTTCTGACATTTAATCCAGTAATTCAGATAGTTTGAGCAGAGTCCCCTAATATGTCAAGTGGTATCTTTATTAGAAAGCTGGTGTGAGGATAAGTTGATAATATGTAAAGATTCCTCATATTATTTTCAACATGTGAAATAAAGGAAGCAAATGAATGTGGTTTAATCTCATCTAATAAAGGTAAGTGTGAACCATATTGCTTGCTCACCTCCAAATTCTTTATGAAGAAAGTTGTAAATGTATTAATATAGAAGCTTCCTGAAAGCTTTTCAATATGCAATAATATCCAGGGTTCACATACTCAGGGAAGAAATGCACAAATAAAGAACTTTCTCCCAGCACCCACAATAAGCTCTGAACTATGTATCTAGACAAAAATTAAATAAAAGCAAAATAAAATTTTTACACCAAGGCAATGTAAATAACATCAAAGTACTTTTTCAGAAGTTCCTTGTTGTGTCTTTTCTTCTTTTTTTATTAATAACTCCACTTTTTTTTCTTTGCTACACCACAATTATTATCTTGTATAATACTACTCCCATTGGAATACTATTCCCATGGAATAATGAAAACAGTTAGAGAAGGATGTATTAAATATGTAATATTTAACATCAAAACTATATTTAAAAACTTTTAAAGTTGCTTTTAATTTTAATTTTTATTTTTAAAAAATTATTGTTTATTACATGTAAAACACTATACATTGTGTTCAAATATAAGAAATTTAATATAGGCTATATATGTGTTTTTCAAATCTCCATAATCTTAATGCTTTTGATCTACAATGCTAAGAAGGAAGAAATATGTTTCACCTTATTCATTTTTTTTTTGGATGAGTAAGTGTGTTATTGAAACTAATTGGAACTCACTTATGCCTCAGTTTTCCTTTCTTTTACAATATTGTAGTTATTGTGGCTGCTGTTATATTTCTTTTCTCTAACATAATTTAAAACTTTTTAAATCTTTCATTCTTTACATTCATTTTCCTTTTTATACAGAATTATATTATATCCATTAGACAAAACATGTTCACTCATTGCTGGATTAAAATCTACACTCTCAATCCAGGGTCTTTTTTTCTCTTTCACAAAACAAAAATAGTGTGTTCTTTCTGCAGGATCTTTCTGTTATCATTATCCTTAACACCACATCAAGAAATTACTGAATCAAAGATTGTAATAGGTAATTTACTATATACTTGCAGAATTCTAAGGGTTTTAAAAAACTATTTAGATCACTTAATATTTTGATTTTATGTTTATATGTTCAAAAGTGATTATGTCTATTTTTTGCCTTGTTATCTACATTGTGATTTGTGAAAAATAAAACAAAGTATTTCAATTTTTATTTCTCTTATTAGTAATGTTTTTATAATGATTAGTGATAATTTACTATTCTTAATTTGTATATACAATCTAGTAATATTATTTGAGTTCTTATCTGTCCAAGGATATGAGATCTAAGATTTATTTATTGATGACAATTTCAAATACAATTTTTTAAATAACTTTTTATTGATAGAACTCATGAAGGGTAATTTTTTACAACATTATTCCTTGCATTCACTTCTGTTCCGGTTTTTCCCCTCCCTCCCTTCACCCCCTCCCCCAGATGGCAAGCAATCCTTTAATGTTGAATAGGTTACAGTATATCCTGGATACAATATACGTGTGCAGAACTGAACAGTTTTCTTGTTGCACAGGGAGAATTGAATTCAGAAGGTATAAATAATCCGGGAAGAAAAACAAAAATGCAAGCAGTTTATATTCATCTCCCAGTGTTCTTTCTTTGGGTGTAGCTGCTTCTGCCCATCTTTGATCATTTGAAACTGGATTAGCTCTCTTTATGGAAGAGATCCACTTCCATCAGAATACATCCTCAAACAGTATCATTGTTGAGGTATATAATGATTTCCTGGTTCTGCTCATTTCACTTAGCAACAGTTCATGTAAGTCTCGCCAGTCCTCTCTGTATTCATCCTGCTGGTCATTCCTTACAGAACAATAATATTCCATAATGTTCATATACCACAATTTACTCAACCATTCTCCAATTGATGGGCATCCATTCATTTTCCAGCTTCTAGCCACTACAAACAGGGCTGCCACAAACTCAAATACAATTTAAATATCAAACTATTCCAGTATTATATGAAAAGTAGCTTCTAAATGGTCATTGCATTAACATTTTTTTCATGAGAAAGGTTTCATTTCATACAAATAAAATGTTCTCTTTTGTTTGTGTTCTCTTTTATTGTTTATTTTGTTACTAAAATTGCTTTCTATTGGGCCAATAATATTGGTATCGAACACAGAAGGACCTGAGATGATATCCTTCTTTTGATATTTGATATTTCTAAGAACTTTTTCAAGTCACTTAAACTCTCTGACATTGGATTACCACCCTTGTGAAAAGGAAGTATTAATTGTCCATATCTCAGTGTGTTTTCTTCATTGAATGAGAAATACTGTGTAACATACTTTACAAAATATCAAACATCAAAAATATTAGCTACTTTGTGAATTTTCTAATTATGGATTCTTTATTTTATTCATCTTTAATCTAGTGTGATCTTATGTGTCAATTCTATACATGCATAATTAATTATAATTATGGAGCAAAATCTGAAAATTCCGGCAAGCTAAAAGCTTAAGGAAGAACCTTAAACTATCTTATAGATAAGGAAAATAATAATCTCTTGTAATGAGTCTATTCTTAAAAAGACAATCACTTAACGTCAGAAATCACCCCTCTTTTTGCAAGAATGCAGAGCACAAACTAATATACTGTCTGACACTGAAACATGCATGTCTCCTCTTTGCATAGAAATATTGAGTGATGAATGAGGTATGCATTTTCTGTAATGACAAATCTCATGATTTGTTCTAAATAGCTCTAATTTGTTGTGAGAGATGCTATCATGTGATTGTGTGCTTCTCTGTGTGAGGAGTGGTTACCTCAGAGTGGGACCAACAAGCAGAGATAGGTATAAAAGTTACATCAATGTAAAAAAAAATGAACAATAGACCCCCAAAATGCTGCTCTTGCTATTCTTCTGCAGAAAAGATGTATTTTAGTGAAGATAATTGGAAAGCAAGGTATATACTCAAAGAGTAATGCTGAGTGGTTTGATGTATTTAAGGGAGGTCACTATTACTGTGACCCAAATCTTTATGCTAAGCTTTGGTCTTTATTTGTATGTTTACTTCTTTTATTTGGTTTTGGTTTTGCCTTTTCTATGAGGTCACAGACATAGAATAGAGTGGCTTTTCCCTGTATATAGATTAATGAGAATTTAGTCCAAATTGTAATTGTAACATATGTTCCTTTAACTTTGATGAATTAATCTATATTTCTCTACAAGTGAGAAGAGAGAGAATTTGGCACCATGCAATCACCTGTAGATATTGTGTAAACATTTTTTCTTAAGGAGCTTTGCATTACCAATCAATGCTGTTCAGCCTAAGGGATGAAGGTAGGAAACAAACAATGTTATGTATGCTTGTAACAATTTGGAAGTAAATGAATATTTGAGTAGATATGTAGTACAATGACAGGCCTCTTCCTGAGTTTGTCTGTGACCTTGAAGAAGTCACTTAACTATTTTTGTCACTATTTCCTCACTTATAAAAAGCATTGAAAAAGGAAATGTCAAACCACTCCGATGTCTTTGCCAAGAAAGGTCCCAAATGTGTCACAAAAAGTCATTAATGATTCTAATGATTGAACAATATCAAAGAATATTTGTCAAATTGTTGGATTTTATGTCAGAATCTCACACTTTTCTATTAGCCAAAGGAGTGATAAATCTATATGCTGAAAATACAGAATGAAATAATGCTTAAGACTTCAACAAATAAACTAACTCAAATTAGTGCATGGATTGAAACAAGATTGTCGCGCACAATTTCCTTTATATAATTTATTTCATATAAAAAAGCTCAACAAAATCTTAAAAGTTCTAATATTTAACTATTAAAAATTTAGAATAAATTTATTTTCTATACCAATTTTTTTTCTTTCAAATCTGTTAAGTCATAGAAATCAATCAAAAGAAGTCAGAATTTCTCAATGAATTGGCTTCTGTATCGTAAAATTGTTCCAAATATGTTTTCTGTGAGCCTATAGACAATAATTTGGCATCATAATATCTTAAAAACCAATTTTTCACTTCTATAATTGGTCACAAAACATTAATGATTTAAGGTAATCAATAGAATTGTGACTTTCCTAGGAAAAAAAAAATTCATGGGAATGATAGTGAATAAATAAAGATTCTGACAAGGATGTCATGAATTGAGCTTGAACAATTTTTAAACTTTTTGGATTCTCCATTTCAAATAATCTTCTCAACAAAAGAGAAATGTAAGCCCAAATTTATTTTACTTTTTATGGATGAAAATTGCAGAAGAATTACAACAATTCATTTAACTTTTTTAGTTTATCTATAAGTTAGCACTCTAATTCAAATTCAATCATATCTGCCTTATATTATAAAACTAAATTTTGTTTCATATGTTCTAATGTTTAGAAATAGAGGTTAAAATGAGTTATATTAAAAGCTTAAATGATATTGACATATTCTCCCATCACAGAGTTGTAAACAATAATCTGAAAATAAGATCTCAGAACTATTCTAATCCTTTCATAATATAGTTGAGCAAACCAAGTCACGATGAAATCAAATCACTTGTTCAAGACATCATTTAATAAGCACTAAAAGAGATACTTCAATATGAATTTTATGAGTACAGATTGAATGTGTTCCCTAGTTACCAAAATGTAAGAACTAAGATGGTTAGAGAGAGAGCATATTTAGGGATCAAAATAAATCTTTTTTTATAACATTTTTGTTGCTTTTTTTTCTTATCATCATGCTTTAAGAAATATCAATCCTATCCACTTGTATATTCCTTTAAAAACCAAGAGCTATTACTCCATGATTTTAATTATTTTCTAAGTGGAACAAATTGACCAGACTCAAGTCTTAGCTCAAGATAAAACTCAATATAATGTGAATATGTTTCTCTGTGTGTCTATATATAGGTATATGTATATATACATATCTGTAACAGAGATACAAACACATGTGCATGTATCTGTGTGCATATACAAGCATGTACAAATAAAAGTATATGTATACATTTGCATAGATATACAAGTTTTTTTTTTTTTTTTTCTGTATAACTTACTGTTTAAATCTTTGTTTAATAGATATTACATCAGGAATGAATAGACCAAGTATTCAAACTAAATTTTGAAATGAGAAAAAAATAATTTTATGCTATTCATCTGTTACAGGAGATGATAGAATTTCTAAAGATGGTATTTTAAAGATTATTCAATAAAACTATTCGGGAATAGGAAGTATCTATGAACTCATATCACAATAGTGATCCACACCTTAAATATGCATTTGTTATTCATGTGTTGTACTATATATTTTCATCTATATCTATATCTATATCTATATGGCAAGACCCTTGTTGTCAAAAAATCTTCAGTTTTTTTTGTTTAATTTTGATGTTTTATGATGTAATTTTATTTTTCCAAGTACATGCATAAATTGTTTTCAATATTCACCTTCTCAATATGTGTTCCAGATTTTTCTCTCAATTATCCTTCCATCCTTTATCCAAAACAGAAAGTAATCTGATATAGGTCAAATTGTGCAACTCTTGTAAATATATATCCACATTTTTCATGCTGAGCAATTAAAAAAATCAAATCAAAAGGGCAAAATAAAAAGGTGAGCCAGGAAAAATAAGCAATTAAACAAATAACAAGGAAAAAGATGGAAATCTGTGCTTTGATCCACATTGAGTTTTCATCGTTCACTCTCTGGATGTGGATGCTGATTTCATCACCAATTTATTGGAATTTTCTTGAACCACCTGATTATTGAAAAGAACTTAATCCAACACAGATGACCATCAAATATTATTTTTGTTACTGTATATAATATTTTCTTGTTTCTGCTCACTTCACGTAGACCATGTAATTCACATAAAGACTTAGAATCTTGGAACCAGCATGGGATACATATATGAAAATTCATGATATAATTCTCATGATCAAGTAATTCAAGGATGGGACAAATGTCTACTACCAAAAGTGATCAGGGAAAGCCAAACAGAAGAAAAAGTAAAGCTGAGATAGGTTTTGAGAGAATGGGGAAATTCTTATAAGGAGAGATGATTAGGAAAAAAAAATTCCAGAGATAAAAAAAATTCATGAAAAAAGACTAAAAAAAAATAAGGTACTCAGGATTAATACTGTTGGGGAATTGAAAAAAAATTCAATTCGATATATTTAAGATCTTGTGTAAAAGCCATTACTTCTAGTATCTTCTAGTATCAGGAGAACCTTTGAAAATCAAAATGTCAATGGTGGCATAGTGATATAGAAGGCAGATATCAAATTAAGGATGATTTCAAAGGTTTTACTGGGTAATATTTCTAAATTCCATATTTTCACTTAATATTCAAGAAAGGTAGTGTTGTAACATTAATACACTCCCTGACACATAGTTCATACTTAAATTCATTTGTTGACTTTGACCTTCTAAGAGAGAATATAGAATGTTCACACTTAGCAGTGATCTTTACAGAATAGAACATTAGATGCTAACTATTCATAGGAAAACTCTACATAAATTGTAAAGGCTAAGAGTGATATAAGAAATCATTTTAATAACACCCTCTCTCTACCTCCTTTCTAGATTTCTAAGTTAGAAACTGAGGCCAATAGAAAGAAAGTTATTCACTTATTCTGAATTCAATATTTCCACAGCCAAAAGAAACTGACAAAATGGAAAGAAGTAATGTTACATTTGTGGTGGAATTCATTCTTCTGGGATTTTCTGATCTTCCCAACCTCCGACGTCTTCTATTTGGAATTTTCTTAATTATCTATATAAATATTCTCATAGGAAATGGTCTGCTCATTGTTATAACTAAGATAAATCCTACTCTTCAAACTCCAATGTACTTTTTCCTTGGAAACTTTTCCTTCTTGGAAATCTGTTATACATCAATCACTCTCCCTAGAATGCTAAAAGATATTTGGACTCAAAAGGGAAACATCCCTTTCTTAGAATGTGCTACACAAACTTGCTTCTTTTATATTCTAGGAGCTGCAGAGTGCTTATTCCTGGCTGTGATGGCTTATGACAGATATGTAGCCATCTGTAAGCCTCTTTACTATCCTCTCATCATGAATCACAAGGTATGTGTCCAACTGGTGATTGCTGCCTGGATCACTGGGGTACCAGCTCAGATAGGTGTCACATATCAGTTTTTCTCTCAAAAATTTTGTGGTTCTAACAAACTGAATCATATTTTCTGTGACTCCTCAATTCTGCTGGAGATTGCCTGTGGAGACACATATCAGAAAGAGATCTCTTTACTTGTTAATACTTTCTTTTTTGTCGTGATTCCCTTCCTGTTGATACTCATATCCTATTTCCGAATCATAGCCACCATCCTGAAGCTACCATCGACTTCAGGGAAATCCAAAGCCTTTTTTACCTGTTCTTCTCACCTTATGGTTGTATGTTTATTCTATGGTTCTGTTACTATTGCGTATCTGCGATCCAAATCTAGTCATTCAGCTAAATCAAACAAAGTCTTCGCTCTTTTCTATACTATTATGACTCCAGTGTTAAATCCCATGATATATAGTCTGAGGAACAAGGATGTAATTGTTGCAGTGAGAAAACTCCTTCTAAAATGATATGATTCATTAACCAAATGATCAAATCTAAAATAAAAATTTAGTTTTCCTTTCTTTTTGTCATATTAGGGCTAAGAAGTAGATTTCTGTTTTTCATAAGTAATCTATGATATATTTTTTTAAGTAGAAGAAATTATATTTAAAGATTTCCAATGCCTTCTATGATGTCTAGTTTATTTCACTAGTCCTTGACTTGGTAATCTCACATGGTGAGTACTTTCTACAGAAACATCAAGTGAAACTGAATGTATCTGAATTGCTCTGTTAAATTACAATTCAAGGAACTTTTTAAGGAGCTACTTCTATGTGAAGGATTGTGCCAAGTTTTGGGCACAGTCACTGTCATCAAGGACATTGAAATCTAATGAAGGAAGAAAAAGAAGTTGAAGTTTGATTGGAAAAGTGAAGTGGGCACCACAATCTCCCCATTGCTGTTAGCATGATGTTCCATTTTGTGAAACCAAGCAAAGCTGCTTTTAACAAAAGAGTGTGTGTGTGTGTGTATATGTGTGTGTGTGTGTGTATGTGTGTGTGTGTGTGTGTGTGAGCACGTGTGTGTGTGAAATAGTGAGAAAGAGACAAAAAGACAGTGCCACAAAAGCAGAGGTAAAGAAAAACACAGAGAGAGACTGAAACACAGGGAGAGAGAGTGATAGAGACAGAAAGAGAGAGAAAAAAAAGTAATACACAGAGAGAGGGAATTCACACCTCAAATTCCTAAGTGCACATAATAGGGAGGATGATTAGGTGTAGAGAATATTAGATCTTATTTGCAAATTTTATGGTAAAATATGGAGAATGGCTTATTCCATCCTCCAATGAACAAATGGTATGGCCAAGAGGATTCTCAACTATTGCTTGGGCACTTCATAAGGCCTAATGGTCCTCCATTTCCCAAAGAAGTTTAGGTTTTCAGTGTTTGTCTATCCAATTATTATAAATATTTCTATTCTCTATTCCACGTGGAGCTATAGGAAGATGATTTAATAAAACTTACAAATGTTAAACTTACTGGACTTTTCATTAAAATGTGGTACTATGCTTAGGAGAAAAGCTATCCCCCAAGGCTAAGAAAGGCAAGAATCCTTTCTACTTAAAAATGACAAAATGATTTTGATTAAAGAACCATTTGTAGAAGAGAAGTTAGTTTTCTTTGCTTGGTAGGTTATTAGTTGTGTTATATGCTATTTCTTCTGTGGTAAATAGTGTAGTAAAGTACTAAGCCAATAGCAATGACAACAAATTTTCACTCTGGAAATTATTGTTGAAATTTGGGTTAATTATTGACATGGTTAGAATCTCAGTGTCCTACCCTGTGCAATGCAAATACCTGTAGTACAAACATTAAGTGATGATGGTAGATTCAGATAACATAATGCATGGTAGCATATTTTTATATATTAAAGAAATTTCTGGATTTAAGATGGAGGTTAAATTGTAAACTAAATCAGAGACTTGCTTGAGATGTTCTTCATCTTCAACCATCCTTAAATAATAACTCTAGAGAAATTCTAGAGTGGCAGAACTGATAAAAGACCACAAAATAAATTTGCAGCTCTAAACAATTTACAATGTTAGGAGGAAATATCTATTTCCGCAAGGTGAGAGTAGAACACAGGACAGAAGAGGCCACCCCAGGGCAATCCTAACCCAAGCAAAGCAAGATCTGGCCTTGGGAACCACTGAATCTTTGGTAGTAGCAGCTACTGCTCTTAGTGCTCTCATTGCAGGTACGTAAGGTGGCTGAACAACTCATCAGAAGGAGATCTCTTTGCTAGCAAAGAAGCAGGAAGTTTTTGCTTTGCTCACATTTTATGGGCTAGAACTCTGAACTTGAAACAATTAACTCAGTGGAATTAATAAAGACAATGGTTGTTTAGCATGGTGCTTAATAAGTTCTCTAGTTCACTACACCTACTTAGTACTTAATACAGTTCTATAACATTCACACTTACGATAAGAAAGCATATAAGCTCAGACAAACTCAGCCAGAATCAGAACTAGGGAAGACAGAGAAGTGGTGGCAGGCTCTCCTCCTTTACTTCTCCACTGAAATCAAGATCCCGAAGGCCTCCAGAAAACTAGCCAAGTCCCAAGTGAAGGACATAGAACTTCGAAGGAGACACTAAAGAATTTGGATTTTAACCTCTGTCTACTTACATGGTGATTACTGAACTGAAACAAAGGCTGCTTCCAGAGAACCTCAAGAAAACCTAAACAACAGAACATTAAGCTCACACTCGTATTTCTGTTGCAATCCTGGGAGACTGGCTCAAGGCAAGGAGGTACACTACCAAACTAGAGTTAGTAGCCAGTGCTAATCAGGGTCTGTCTGCACATTTTACCAGGAGAAAAGAATGCTTATGTTCACTCAGAGAACAGAGCACTGGAAAGGACAGAAATAAACATGGGTTCTTAGATTTTATCTCCTTGGAAGAACTGAAAATGTAAAGGTTCTTTGAAGTATCTCTGAAAAATGCTCCTCAAACTCTGAAGCTCTTTGATGGTGAACCTTCCATCCTAGAAGCAGAATCCTAATCATGTAATAGGGTAGGGAGATGAGCAAACAACAGAAAATAATTCTGATAATAGAAAATTACTGTTATGATAAGGAAAATCAAAACACAAACTTAGAAGATAAGAGTCCAAATTCCTACATCCAAAGTGTCCAAGAATAAAAATAAATGAATCAGTCTTAGGCCATGGATGAGCTAAAAATTTAATTTGCAAATCAAATAATAGAAGAAAAAGAAAAAAATTAAGAAGGGAAATGAGTGACATAAGAAAAGCAGGTAAAACAAGGCAAAAGCTTGGTGAAGAAGACATATGCACAAATAAACACTGAAAAAAAATAACAAATTAAAACACAAGTGTTAGCCAAATGATAAACATGGGAAAAAACACCAGTGAGGAAAAAATACTTTAAAAACAGAATTGGCCAAAATTTTGAAAACAAAAATTTGCTTAAGAAAAAATAATTCTTAAAATGCTCGAGTTTACCAAATAGTTAGGAAGGTATACAGTCTTGCTGGAAAAAAAAACAATCCCTTAAATAATTAGTTGAGCAAATGAAAACTAATGGGTTTATAAGAATAAAGAAATAATAAAACAATAACAAATAATGAAAAAAAGACCATGTGCATTATCTCATTGGAAATGCTTTCAAGGAGGTTAAAATCTTTTCTTTTCTTTTTTTTTTTTTTTTTTTGATTTTCAGTGTTTCTTTATTTTTAATACACATTGCTTTATAAGTCATGTTGGGAGAGAAAAAAACAGAGAAAATGGGGAAAAATGGGAGAAATAAAAAAAAAAGAAAACAAAAAGAAATAAACATAGTATGTGTTTATTTGCATTTAGTCAAAGAATTAAAGTCTAATGACAGAATAAAACAACAACAACAACAAAAAAAGCTAAAATTGGGCTACGAAAGTAGGGAAAGCACTCCTGAATTTTGGAAGCATGATGTTTTTTTTTTCACTTTTTAAAAACTTTTTTATTGACAGAACATTACCTGGGTAATTTTTTATATTATCCCTTGCACTCACTTCTGTTCCAACTTTTCCCTTCCTTCTCTCCACCACCTCCCCTAGATGGCAAGCAGTCATATATATATTAAATACATCATAGTATATCCTGGATACAATATATGTGTGCAAAACTGAGCAGTTCTCTTGTTGCACAGGGAGAATTGGATTCAGAAGGTAAAAATAGCCTGGGAAGAAAAAACAAAAATGCAAACAGTTTACACTCATTTCCCAGTGTTCCTTCTCTGGGTATAGCTGCTTCTATCCATCATTGATTAATTGGAACTGAGTTAGATCTTCTCATTGTCAAAGATATCACTTCCATCAGAATACATCCTCATACAATATCATTGTTGAAATATATAATAATCTCCTGGTTCTGCTCATTTCACTCAGTATCAGTTCATGTAAGTCTTTCCATGCCTCTCTGTATTCATCCTGCTGGTCATTTCCTACAGAACAATAATATTCCATAATATTTCATATACCACAATTTACCCAACTATTCTCCAATTGATGGGCATTCATTCATTTTCCAGTTTCTACCCACCATAAACAGGGCTGCCACAAACATTTTGGCACATACAGGTCCCTTTCCAGAAGCATACTGTTTTATGGAGTCAAAACCAGGTAGATCTGCTCTTAGGGAAAATAAAGGGAAAAAGACAAAGAGAAATATAGACAGAGAGATAAAGAGTGAAGGAGATGCAGAAAGACGGAAAAAGACAGAGACAAAGACATGGAAAGACAGAGCAAAATTGACAAGAGACAGAGGCAGAGGCAGAGTCAGAGGTAGTGACAGAAATAGAGACAGAGTGACAGAGAGACAAAGAGATCATCACACTCTAGAAAGCTCTTGACACAACACCAAGATTAACTGGCCATCCTATAGCTATTCCAGATTTTCTTTAGCAATTTGGCAAAACAATGAATAATCAATTTTATAAGAAAAATAGCTAGTCAATAGTCTCCATAAGGAATATCATAGCCATATTCATAAACACCTATGACAAGAGGAAAATATTGAAAACAAATTGAAAAAAAATACAAACTACTACTCACATATATTGCAGCCACTATTTGAATCACCCAAGACCTAACAGTTGCTACACTAAATGATCTTAGGTCTTGGAACACTATAAATGGAAGACCAAATGAACTGGGATGTTGCCTAAAATATCATACCCAAAGAAGTGAAGCATAATCTTGAGAAGAAATAAAAGTGGTCATTCAATGAATTGTTAGAGAATTCTTTTTAAGATGTAACTTACTTCTGTATCTCTTTTAATTGTTTATTTTTCTTCTGCTTTATCTGAGAAAGGGAGTGTTATAGATATATCTATCTATCTATGAATTTTATGAATTTCATGTATTCTTATTAGGTGAAGTTATTGTGATTATGCTGAAACATAGATTCTGTTCCAGTCCCCTGCCTGTACTTTACTTCACTCAAGATATTTTTCTTTGATAATTTCTTGAAAGATGCTGTCTAGGTTCCTCTTTTGATAATTGATTCTAGGACATCCAGAGGTTGTTTCTTATGGATCTATGTATTTTACATGTCAGCTGTTTTTCTTTGTGGGATGTCACATTTTCTTTCATTTCTTCATTTTTTGAATTTGTTTGTTTGATTCTTATTGCATCAAAAATCCTCAGTTTCCACCTTGCCCATTACATTTTTTTTAATTAAAGCTTTTTTTTTTTTTTTTCAAAATATGTGTGGATGGTTCTTCGACATGAATCCTTGCAAAACCTTGTGTTACAATTTTCACCCTTATCCCTTCCACTCCCCTAGATGACAAGTAGTCCAAAAAATTTTAAAAATATGGTAGGTGTATATGCTAAATCCAATATAAGTATAGATATTTATACAATTATTTTGTGGAACAAGAAAAATCAAATCAAACCAGAAAAAAGTAATGAGAAAGAAAATAAGATGCAAGCAAACAACAGAAAGTGAAAATGCTATGTTGTGATGCACATTCAGTTCCCACAGTCCTCTCTCTGTGTGTAGATGGCTCTCTTCATCACCTGACCATTACAACTGGCCTGAATCATCTCATTGTTGTAAAGAGGCACATCAGGACTTCTGGCCAAGATGGCAGAGAGGAGGCACACAGCTGCATAAGCTCCGTGTTTACTCTCAGACTTCATTTCATGACAAGCCTCTGAATTAATGCTTGACTGAAAACACACACACACACACACACACACACACACACACACACACACAAATAGTTACCAAGAGAAGACATCCTTGAAATTTGCCAGGAAAGGTCTGTTTTTGCTTGAGGGCGGGGATGCTTTTAGATTGGGTGCAGGCTGAGGGCATGCAGTGGAAACGAGAGCACTGCAGGCAGCTCACAGCCAAGCAGACTTGAGCTAGGTGGGGTGTGATCTCAGCCGTCTTTGTGGGGAAAGCTTTGCTACAATATTGGATGCTTTATCCTGGCAGCAAGCCAGCAGACAAGCAAAGAAGCTAAAAACACAGGGAGTGAAAAATACAACCCAGAACAGCTGGAGTCTCTCTGGACCTGGCCACCCCTCCCTGACAGTGTCTCAGCATGCTCTCAGAGTCTCAGATCCCAGGCTCAGCGCAGCCATCACTATTCTGCTAGTGCCTCACTGTCTCCCTCCACAGTCTGTAGAGGAAGCTTGGTAACACCACCCAATCCAAAAAAGAAAGCAGATTCCTTTTTTTTTTTTTTCTTAGCATATCCTTTGAGTCTTCTCTGACAAAATGAGCAAAAAAATTGAAATGGACCTTAACCATTGACAGCTTCTAAATGGATAGTGAACAGACTCTAAATCCTGAGGAGACTAAAAACAAACTGTCTCCAGGTGAATCTCCAAAGGAGGATATCATCTGTTCCTCAGCACAGATGAATCTCATAAAAGAAATTTAAAAGGCTCTCACAAGAGAGCTAGAAGAAAAATGGGAAAAGGAGAGGGAGGCCTGGCAAGAGAGTCTGGAGAAGTCATCCCACTCATTTAAAGACAGAGTGGATAAAGAAATCATATCATTGAAAAAATAGAATTAGTGAACTAGAAACTGAAAATAGCTCTCTAAAAAAATAAAATTGGCAAAATGGAAAAAAAAATTCCATTTTGTGTTCCATTACACAACAAATCACTTAAAAACTCAATTGGACAATTAGAAAAAAGATATTTAAAAAGTGAGTGAAGAAAATACTTCATTGAAAATCAGAATCGAATAAATGGAATTGAATGACTCGAGGAGACAACAAGAATCAGTCAAGCAAAACCAAAAGAATCAAACAATGGGAAAAAAAAATGCCAAATACCTTCTTGGGAAAACAACAGACCTGGAAAATAGATCTAGGATAGACAATCTGAGAATTATTGGACTCCCGGAAAAATATGATGAAAAAAAGAACCTGGACACTATTTTCCAGGAAATTATCAAAGAGAACTGCCCAGGAAACTAGGCATTGACCCACACTGTACACCAAGATCAGGTCAAAATGGATTCATGACCTAGACATAAAGAATGAAATTATAAATAAATTGGAAGAACATAGGATAGTTTACCTCTCAAACCTGTGGAAGAGCAAGGAATTTATGACCAAAGAAGAACTAGAGATCATTATTGATTACAAAATAGAAAATTTTGATTACATCAAACTGAAAAGGTTTTGTACAAACAAAACTAATGCAGACAAAATTAGAAGGGAAACAATAAACTGGGAAAACATTTTTATATTCAAAAATTCTGATAAAGGCCTCATTTCCAAAATACATAGAAAATTGACTCTAATTTATAAGAAATCAAGCCATTCTCCAATTGATAAATGGTCAAAGGATATGAACAGACAATTCTCAGGTGAAGAAATTGAAACTATTTCTAGCCATATGAAAATGTGCTCTAAGTCATTATTAATCAGAGAAATGCAAATTAAGCAACTCTGAGATACTACTCCTTACCTGTTAGATTGGCTAGAATGACAGAGATAGGTAATGCAGAATGTTGGAGGAGATATGGGAAAACAGGGACACTAATACATTGTTGATGGAATTGTGAATACATCCAGCCATTCTGGAGAGCAATTAGGAACTATGCTCAAAAAGTTATAAACTGTGCATACCCTTTGATCCAGCAGTGTTTCTACTGGGCTTATACCTCAAAGAGATACTAAAGAAGGGAAAGGGATCTGTATGTGCCAAAATGTTTGTGGCAGTCCTGTTTGTGATGGTTAGAAAGTGGAAAATGAATAAATGCCCATCAATTGGAAAATAGTTGAGTAAATTGTGGTATATGAATGTTATGGAATACTATTGTTCTGTAAGAAATGACTAACAGGATGAATACAGAGAGGCTTGGAGAGACTTACATGAACTGATGCTAAGTGAAATGAACAGAACCAGGAGATCATCATATATTTCAACAATGATACTTCATGAGGATGTATTCTGATAGAAATAGATGTCTTTGACAAAGAGACCTAACTCAGTTCCAACTGATCAATGATGGACAGAAGCAGCTACACCCAAAGAACACTGGGAAATGAATGTAAACTATTTGCATTTTTTTTCTTCCAAGGTTATTTATACCTTCTGAATCCAATTTTCCCTGTGCAACAAGGGAACTGTTCAGTTCTGCACACATATTGTATCTAGTGTATACTGTGACATATTTTAATATGTATAGGACTGCTTGCCATCTGGGAGAGGGAGTGAAGGGAGCAAGGGGAAAAATCGGAACAGAAGTGAGTGCAAGAGATAATGTTGTAAAAAAAATTACCCTGGCATGGGTTCTGTCAATAAAAAGTTATAATTATTAAAAAAATAAATTAAATTTAAAAAACAGGCACATCCATCAGCATTGATCACTGTATAATTTGTTGTGTACAATTATCTCTAGCTGTACCAGTCCTTAAACTATATTATAATGCAGCAGTCATCAAAACCATTTGGTACTGGCTGAGAAATAGAATAGTCAATCACTGGGATAGATTAAGTTCACAGGACAAAATCGTCAATGAGTATACCAATCTAGTGCTTGACAAACCCAAGAACCCCAGCTTTTAGGATAAGAACTCACCTGTGACAAACACTGGTGGGAAAATTGGAAACTAATATGGAAGAAATTAGGTACTGACCCACACTTAACACCATACACCAAGATAAGGTTGAAATGAGTTCATAATTTAGACATAAAGTGTTATGGCAAGCAAATTAGAAAAACATAAGAGAGTTTACCTCTCAGATCTGTGAAGAAGGAAGGAAATTGTGTCCAAAAAAGAACTGGAACTAATAACAACACCAAACAGATCATTTTGATTATATTAAATTGAAAAGTTTTTGT
This sequence comes from Antechinus flavipes, assembly GCF_016432865.1. Lineage (NCBI taxonomy): Eukaryota > Metazoa > Chordata > Mammalia > Dasyuromorphia > Dasyuridae > Antechinus > Antechinus flavipes. The sequence continues at coordinate 244,832,530 of NC_067403.1, forward strand.
ACAAACAAAACTAATGCAGACAAGATTAGAATGGAAGCAATAAATTGGGAAAACATTTTTTTTTTTCATATCAGCGCTCCGATAAAGGCCTCTTTTCTAAAATAGAGAATTGACTCAAATTTATAAGAATTCAAGCCATTGTCCCATTAAAACTTTTAAAAGATGTTTTCCTTAATTCTGTACTTCTTTTTCCATTTGGTCAAGTTTATGATTTAAACATCTGTTTTCTTTTGCTAAGGTGTTGACTCTTTTTTAAATACCCTTTTTGTTTGAGACTTTACCAACAGATGTTTTTTCATTGTTGTTCTGTTTTGCTTTTATGTCTTGAACTCTCCTGTCACCAAGATAACTCTTTATGGTAAGATTCTTTTTTGTAATTGCTATCTTAACCCATACTTTTTGCTTTTTTTCTTAATGTAAAATTTAAGTTCTGCTCCAATCTTTGAAATCATCCTGTTTCAGTCTTCTTGTTCTGGGGCTGCATACCCTGACTGTTTGCATAATTCTGCACTGATGTTTTCCTGAGACCCCAACCCCTCTTATGTGGTGCTGCCCTTAAGGGATGAGGTGGGGCAGTAGCTTATAGTGCTAAAGGCCAAAGCTTACCAGATGCTAAGTTGTGGGGCTTGTAGTGCCATGTGCAGAGAGCTGTGGATTGTTTTTTCCATTTCCCTGGGGAAATGCTGAAGCCTGTGCCCTTTGGCCTAACAACTGGAGTATGGCTGTTTGTGAACTGTTCTGGTAAACCATATGGTGATTCTTAGAACTTGAGTCTGCTCCTTCCCCTGGCAGGATTGAGGCATGTGGGGAGTTATGGAGGGTTTTCATGTTGGAATCAAGATCTTCCAGTCCTTTGCTGATGTGGGGTCTATTAATAATTTCAAAAATATTTTCATGAAATTATCATTTTATTTTCTTCTTCTATTTGTTTTTCATACAAATTGAGCTTTTTAATGTGATGAATGGCTTATAATAATACATTTTGTAATTTATAGGCATATTTATTTTGATTATATTCATTATAAACATTTTTTTCAATATAGCTTTTACTTCTAATGCTTTTTTTTAAGGTGATGCTTTTTTAAGGTTTTCAAATACTTTATATAGTATTGGAGTTGATTGTTCTTTAAATGTTTGGTAGAATTCACATGTAAATCCTTCTGATCCTGGGGATTTTTCCTTAGGGAGTTGATTAATAGCTTGTTCTATTTCTTTTCCTAAAATGGGACTATTTAAATCATTTATTTCCTCTTCTGTTAACCTGGGCAATCTATATTTTGTAAATATTTCTCCATTTCATTTAGATTAACAAATTTATTGGCATATAGTTGGGCAAAATAACTCCAAATTATTGCTTTAATTTCTTCTTCATTGATGGAAAGTTCATTAACTTTATTTTTGAGACTAACAATTTAATTTTCTTCCTTTTTCTAATCAAATTAACTGTTTATTTTTTAATTTTTTTTCACAAAAATAATTCTGTTTTATTTATTAATCCAATACTTTTCTTATTTGCAATTTTTAAATCTTCCCTTTTATTTTAAGAATTCCAAATTTGGTATTTGAGGGTTTTTAATCTGATCTTTTTCAAGCTTTTTAAATTGTAAGCTCAATCCATTGACCTTTTCTTTCTCTATTTTATGCAAATAGCAGCTAGAAATATAAATTTCCTCTAATAACCTTTTTGGTTGCATCCCATGATTTTAGTATGTTGTTTCATTATTTTTATTCTCTTGGATGAAGTTGTTGATTGTGTCTTTGTTTTGTTGTTTCTCCCATTCATTCCTGAGATTAATTAATTTTTATGTATTTTTTTCCTGGCCTTATATTGCATGTGATTTTTTTTATTGCATCGTGTTCTGAAAAAATGCATTTCTTATTTCTGCCTTTCTGCATTTGGTTTTGAGGTTTTCATGTCTTAATATATGTTCAATTTTTGTATAGGTTCCATGAATAGCTGAGGAAAAAAAAAAACTCCTTTCTGTCTCTATTCAATTTTCTCAAAAGATCTATTATACCTAACTTTTCTAATATTCTATTTACCTCCTTGCCTTTTTTCTTTTCTTTTCTTTTCTTTTTTTTTTTTTTTTTTGTGTGTGTGTGTGTGTGTGTGTGTGTGTGTGTGTGGTTTGATTTATCTAGTTCTGAGAGAGGAAGGTTAAAATCCTCCACTAGTATATTTTTGCAGTCTTTTTTTTTCCCCTTGCATCTCTCTTAACTTCTCTTCTAGGAATTTGGATGCTATAACACTTAGTACAAATATGTTTTGCATTGATATTACTTCATTATCAATGGTACACTTTAGTAAAATATATTTTTCATACTTATCTTTTTTAATTAGATCTATTTTTGCTTTTACTTGATCAGAGATCAGGATTGCTACCCATGTTTTTGCTGTTGTTGTTGTTGTTGTTGTTGTTGTTGTTGTTGTTGTTGTTGTTGTTGTTGTTTTTGTTTTTGTTACTTTACCTGAAGCATAATAGATTCTGCTCCAGCCCTTTACTTGTACTCTGTATGTATTTAATGAGTTTCTTGTAAACATCATATTGTAGAATTCTGGATTTTAATCCAGTCTGCTCTCTACTTCCATTTTATGAGAAAGTTCATCCCATTCACATTCACAGTTAAAATAACTAATTCTTCATTTCCTGCCACCTTATTTATCCTGTTATGTTTTTTTTCTCTTTACTTTCCCTCTTCCCTCCTTCTTAATATATTGCTTTTGATGACCATCTCCCTCAAACAGTTCTCCTTTAGAGTTCTCCCACCTCCCCCTTTTCTACACCTTTCCCCTAAGTCTGCCAATCCCAGGCCACACCTAATAATACATTTTGCAATTTGGAATAACAAGAGAGGAAGCTAGGAGCATAGTAAAAGCCTGTACAGCTTGCATTCCTTTCCACACTCCTGGACTCCCTCCAGGGAAGAATTGTAATGACCATGCTAGTACCCAGGATACCTCAGAATCAGTCGGAGTCAGGATAAGCAAAAGTCCTTAGTCTTTATTCTTGGTCTTTAGACCCAGGATTGAACAGGATGGAAGCAGAATCTCCCCGACCACCTTCTTCCTCATCTACCGCAAAGAGTGACTCTGGCTCATCTTATTCCACTCCCTAGTCCCTCCTACAATCCTCTGTATATACCAATCATTGAGCCAGGACAGGATAGTGGGGAGGACCATTTTCCAAGCATATGACCATAGAGTATTGTCCAGTCAGTAATTAGCTCTAAGTGCTTGAACTGACTTCAGTGCAACGACTCAAGAGTTTCAGCCCTCCACAAAAAAACCCTAGTGGTTTGAGACCCAATGAAATTTGGCAAATGGATGTGACCTATTATGCATCTTTTGGTCGTCTGTCTTTTATCCATGTTGTGATAGACACTTTTTCAGTATTCACTTTCGCAATACCAACAGCAAAAGAGACAGCCCGAGTAGTCACTGAATTCCTTATACAAGCATTTGCAATTATGGGCGTGCCACAAGCAATAAAAACAGAAAATGGACCTACATATACTTCTAAAGATTTTGCACACTTCTGTGCACAGGATAAGAATTTAAACACCACTGGCATACCCTTTAATTCTCAAGGACAGGCAATAGTAGAGAGGAGAAACAGAGTCATTAAGATGCTGCTCCAAAAATGAAAGAAAGGGGAAGCCACAAGTAACCCTAAAGAACTTCTAAATCTAGCTCTTTATACTATTAACTTCCTGATTTTTGACAAAGATGCACTGGCTCCAGCAGACAGGTTTTATAACCCACCAGATGGGCAGTGTCCAATGCAAGCAGCTCCACTATCAGATAATTGCCAGGTGATGTGGAGAGACCAAGAAAATGGTGAATGGAAGGGACCACATAGGTTAACTGCTTGGGGGAAAAGGTTTGCTTGTATATCTATAGATGGAGAAGGAATCAGATAGGTGCCAATGAGCAGTATTCATCTTGTCCATTGGAGAGAGATGGAGCAGACCCTTGAAACAAAGGAGAAGACCCAAGAAACATTGGGTGGTTCTGTTGCTGCCTGTGCCCAGCACTGAAAGAGCCTGGCAGTTACGGTGTTTGACTCATGAATATCAAAATTTGTTAGACTTCAAAACCCTCAAGAATTATTGGATTCTCTGAGACATGATAAGATTGTTGTAGGACTTCAGAACCTTCAGGAATCATTGGATTCTTTGAGACATGATAAGATTGTTGAAGGACTTCAAAAGCCTCAGGAATCATTGGATTCTTTGAGACATGATAAGATTGTTGTAGGATTTGAAAACCCTCAGCAATCATTGGATATTCTGAGAAATGATAAAACTGTTGCAGGACTTCAAAATCTGCAGGAAACATTGGATTCCCTAACACATAAAAAATTGTTGCAGGACTTAAAAACTGTGGGATCATTGGATTCCCTGGCACGTGAAACAATGGACAATAGATTGGTTTTGGACCAATCTCTTGGCTGCTGAAGAAGGCATATGTGTGACTGTTATTTACAAACCTCCTTCTAGGACTTCTGGAAACTTTTTTACAACACCATATCGATTTATATTGTTTGTTATTTCACTGCTTGCATGTACAATTCATGTTTGTTACACCAATTGCGCCTGCACTGGCTGTGGGGAGAGTCATCATTAATATCCTGTGCATTATTGCTATGTGCTTGTGTAATATCTCCCATGCTGATGGGTTTGTGCATACCAGTTTCTAATAAGACTCTTCAGCCCACAAACACACTAGCATTCTCCACTTCCCTTTGGTACTTTTCATCTCCCTTCCTGAGATGTCAGGGAGGGCAGGTTCATCTCCTTTTTTAGTGCTTTCACCTCCCTTCCTGAGAAGTTGATGGGGGGGGTGATCACCTCTTTTTTGGTGTTTTCAACTTCTTTTCTGAGAAGTCAGAAAGGGTGTGATCACCTCCTTTTGGGGGTTCTTACCTCCCTGAGAATTAAGGGATGGCATCACCACCTATGTTCTAAAACAAAAGAAAGGGGAGGTGTAAAGGGCTGAAACTCTTGAGTTGATGTACTGAGGCCGGGCAACCAAGCACTTTAGGCTAATTACCAATTGGACAATAATACTCTATTATAATATGCTTGGAAAATGGCCCTTCCCACGATTCTATGCTGGCTCAATAATTGGTGTATACAGAGACTTGTAGGAGAATTTACTCCACACTAGGGAGTGGAATAAGACTAGTTATGGTCACTTTTGGGTGAGAGATAAAGAGGAGAGGTCATGGAGATTCTGTGTCCATCCAATTCACTTATATCCCTAAAGACCAAGAATGAAGACCAAGGACTTTTACTTATCCTGATTCTGACTGATTCTAAGGTATCCAGAGGGCTAACTCAGTCTTCACAAGTTCCCTTGAAAATCTTGACCTTTTGTTCTTCCAGATAAATTTTGTTGTTATTTTTTCTAGGTCATTAAACTAATTTTAGGATTCTGATTGGTATAGCACTAAATAAATAGATTAGTTTAGTAGTATTGTCATCTTTATTATATTTGCTTGGCCTATCCAAGAGCACTTAATATGTTTTCTAATTGGTTAGATCTGACTTTATTTGTGTAGAAAGTGTTTTGTAGTTTTGCTCATATAGTTCCTGAATTTCCCTTGGCCTACAGATTCCAAATATTTTATACTATTATTAGTTACTTTAAATGGACTTTCTCTTTGCAACTCTAACTGTTGGATTTTATTAGTGATATATAAGAATGTTGATGACTTATGGGGGTTTATTTTGTATCCTGCAACTTTGCTAAAAGTATGGATTATTTCTAATAGCTTTTTAGCAGAATCTCTGGGAGTCACTAAGTATACTATCATATAATCTACAAAGAGTGATAATTTGATTTCCTCATTACCTATTCTAATTCCTTTAATCTCTTTATAAATTCTTATTGCTGAAGAAAGCATTTCTAATAAAATATTGAATAGTAATGGTGATAGTGGACAACTTGTTTCACTTCTAATCTTACTGAGAATGGCTCCAGTTTGTCCCCATTACATATGAAGCTTACTGATAGTTTTAAATAAATGCTCCTAACTATTTTAAGGAAAAGTCCATTTATTTCTATACTCTCAAGTGTTTTTATTAAAAATGGATGTTGGATTTTATCAAATGCTTTTTCTACCTCTATTGAGATGATCATATCTTTTTGTTGTTGTTGTTGTTGTTGTTGTTAATTTGGTTATTGATATAGTCACCTATGCTAATATTTTTCCTGATATTGAACTAGCCCCTGCATTCCTGGTATAAATCCTACTTGGTCATGGTGTATTATCCTGGAAATGATTTTCTGTAATCTTTTTGCTAATATTTTATTTAAGATTTTTGCATCAATATTCATTAGGGAGATTGGTCTATAATTTTCTTTCTCTGTTTTCAATCCACCTAGTTTAGTTATCAGTACCATGTCTGTGTTATAAAAGGGATTTGGTAGGATTCCTTCAATCCCTATTTTTTTCAAATAGTTTATATAACAGTGGAGTTAATTGTTCTTTTAATGTTTGGAAGACTTTAGTAGAATTTACTAGAATTCACATGTAAAACCATTTTCTGAGGGAGTTGATTAATAGCTTGATAGCTTGTTCTATTTCTTTTTCTGAAATGGGACTATTTAAGCAATTTACTTCCTCCTCAGTTAATCTGGGAAGCCTATATGTTTGAAGGTAGTCATCCATTTCACTTAGGTTGTCAAATTTATTGGCAAAAAGTAACTCCTAATTATTGCTTTAATTTCCTCTTCATTGGTGGAAAGTTCTCCCTTTTCATTTTTAAGACTAACAATTTGATTTTCTTCTTTCCTTTTTTCTAATCAAATTTACCAATGATTTATCTATTTTATTGTTTTTTTTAAATAAAACCAGCTCTTAGTTTTATTTATTAATTTATTATTATTATTATTATTTTCAATTTTATCAATTTCCCCTTTTAATTTTAGTATTTCAAGGTTAGTGTTTGATTGGGGATTTTTAATTTGGTCTTTTTCTAGCTTTTTAAGTTGCAAGCCAATTTATTGATCTTCTCTTTCTCTATTTTATTCAAGCAAGCCTTTAGATATATAAAATTTCCCCTTATTGCCACTTTGGTTGCATCCCACAAATTTTGGTATGTTGTCTATTGTCATTCTCTTGGGTGAAATTATTAATTGCATCTATGATTTGCTGTTTCACCCATTCATTCTTTGGGATAAGATTATGTAGTTTCCAATTAAATTTTTGTCTATTTACCCCTAGATTTTTGTTGAATGTAGTTTTTATTGCTTGTGATCTGAAAAGAATGCATTTACTATCTCTGTCTTTCTACACTTAATTTTGAGGTCTTTATGTTCTAATATATGGTCAATTTTTGTATAGGTTCCATGATCTGCTTAGAAGAAAGTATACTCCTTTCTGTCTCCATTCAGTTTTCTCCAAAGATCTATATTTATCATACCTAACTTTTCTAATATTCTATTTACCTCTTTAGCTTCTTTCTTATTTGTTTTGTGGTTTGATTTATCCAGTTCTGAGAGTGAAGGTTGAGATCTCCCACTATTATAGTTTTGCTGTCTATTTCTTCTTGTAACTCTCTTAACTTCTCTTTTAGGAAATTAGAAGCTATACACATGTTTTATATATGTTTAGTATTGACATTGCTTCATTGTTTATGCTACCCTTTAGCAAGATATAGTTTCCATCCTTAAATTGATTTTTGCTTTTGCTTGATCTGAGATAAGGATGGCTACCCCTCCTTGCCTGAAGCATACTAGATTCTGCTCCAGCCTTTTACTTTTACTCTGAATATATCTTCCTGCTTTAATGTGTTTTCTGTAAACAACATATTATAGGGTTCTGCTTTTGATCCAGTCTGCTATCTGCCTCCACTTTAGGAGAGTTCATCCCATTCATATTTATGGTTAAAATTACTAATTCTGTATTTTCTGCCATCTTATTATCTCCAGATTATGCTTTTCTTTTTCTTATTCCTCTTACCTCCCTCCCCCGTATTAAACTTATGGGCACCACTTACCTTATGCAGCCTTCCCTCTTTAGAATCCCTCCTACCAGAATGGTTGAGTAAATTGTGGTATATGAACGTTATGGAATATTATTGTTCTGTAAGGAACGACCAGCAGGATGAATACAGAGAGGACTGGCAAGACTTACATGAACTGATGCTGAGTGAAATGAGCAGAACCAGGAGATCATTATATACCTCAACAATGATACTGTTTGAGGATGTATTCTGATAGAAGTGGACCTCTTTGATAAAGAGAGCCTTAATTGATCAAAGATGGACAGAAGCAGCTACACCCAGAGAAAGAACACTGGAAATGAATATAAACTGCTTGCATTTATGTTTTTCCTCCCAGGTTATTTATACCTTCTGAATTCAATTCTCCATGTGCAACAAGAAAACTGTTTGGTTCTGCACACATATATTGTATCTAGGATATACTGCAACCCATTCAACATGTAAAGGACTCTTGCCATCTGGGGGAAGGGGTGGAGGGAGGGAGGGGAAAAATCGGAACAGAAATGAATGCAAGGGATAATGCTGTAAAAAATTACCCTGGCATGCGTTCTATCAATAAAAATTTATTAAAAAAAAAAAAAAGAATCCCTCCTACCCCTTTTGAATCCTTTGCTCTTTCTTATAGTTTTTCTTTATTACTCTTTTCTTTTTCCCTTTTTTTCTTCCACTTTTTAATGAGGTGAGAGAAGTTTCTCTGTAAACCAGATCTATCAATTATTTTCTCTTTGAGCCAAATCTGATGAGAGTAAGATGAGAGTTCCTTCCCCTTCCTAAATTCCCTCAGATTTGATAGATTTTCTTTGCCTCTTCCTAGGATGCAATTTCCTTCTTTTTATCTCCCCTTTTCCTTTTTTTCTGATACTATCCCCTTTCCATTTCTACTTCCCTTTTTATATTATATCAGTAAAATCAAATTATATATGAACTCTTTGTGTATATCCATAACAGAAATATAGTTCTTAAGAGTTCTTTTTACCTTTGTCTGCTTCTCTTGAGTCCTATAGTTGGAGATCAATTTTTCTTGTTTAGCTCTGTTTTTTTTTTTTTTTCGTTGTTGTTGTTGTTGTTTGTTTGTTTGTTTGTTTGTTTTTAGCAACAGATGGAATTCATCTGTTTCATTAAATGTCCATCTTCTTCCCTGGAAGAAAATGCTTAGCTTAGCTGGGTAGTTTATTCTTGGCTACATTCTAAGTTTTTTTTTTTTTTTTTTCTTTCAGAATATCAGATTTCAGGTCCTTCAATCTAATGTGAAAGCAGCTTGATCCTGGGTAATCCTTGTTGTGGCTTGGTATTTAATTTTTTTTTCTGGGTGCTTGTAATATTTTCCTTAGTCTGATAGTTCTGAAATTTAGCCAAAATATTCCTTGGAGTTTTTATTTTAGGGTCTTTTTCAGAAGGTGTTTGATGACGACTTTCAATGCCTATTTTACCTTCTGATTCTATTACCTCTATCTGGACAGTTTTCTTTGATGATTTCCTGTAAAATAGTTTCTAAGCTCTTTTTTTTTTAATCATAATTTTCAGAAAGTCCAATTATCCTCAGATTATTTCTCCTAGATCTATTTTCCAGGTCTATTGTTTTTCCAAATAAATATTTAACATTTTTTCCTATTATTTTTTTCCATTTCTTTTTGGTTTTGCTTGACTGATTCTTGATGTCTCAATGAATCATTCCTTTCTATTTGTTCAGTTCTGATTTTTAATGAGTTATTTTCTTCATTATCTTTTTTTAAACTTCTTTTTATATATGTCCAATTGAGTTTTTGAATGAGTTGTTTTGCTCTATGGAATATTTTTCCATTTCACTATTTTTTTTAACTGAGTTATTTTCTTTTTTCCAATTCACAAATCCTACTTTCTGGAAGTTCTTTATCTTTTCCAATTCACAAATTCTGTTTCTCTGCACTCCCTGGGAGTTCTTTACCTTTTCCAGTTCACATTTCAGGAAGTTGTTTTCTTTTTCTACTTTATCAGATTTCTCTTTAAGTGAATTGTATGCCTTTTCTGAACTCTTTTGCAGAGCTTCTCTTTCCTTTCCCCATTTTTCTTCAAGCTGTCTTTAAGATCGTTTATAATTTCTTCTAGGAGAGCCTTGTGTGATGGGTCCCAGTTACATCTCCCTTTGGGGCTTTGTTTGGAGACTGTCTGCTATCAGTTTCCTCGGGGTTGAACACCTGCTCTCTTTCTGTATAGAAGCCATGAATGTTTTTTAACACATTTTTCAAAAAGCTCTTAGGGTCTGCCTTCAGGGCAAGGATGTTACTAGCTTCCTCTGCAGAACATGGATAGTTATATGGATAATAGCTGTCCTGAAAACGGGCTGCTAAGAGTGACCAAGCTTCAGAAATGCCCTGGGAAGAACTGTGCAATGGAAATGTCACTGTCCTGGGAAGCATGACCAAGCTGCAGAAGTACTATTGCCCTGGGAAGAGCCCTGCTCCTGGGACTAGCTGAGCAGCAAAAGTGTCACTGCCCTGGGCAGAACCTGGCTGTGTTGATCAGCTGCTGCCCTGGGAAGAGCCTTTCACAGGAAGTGTTTCTGCCCTAGGAAGCATAGCTGCATTGTGGAAGTTCTATTTCCCCAGGCATAGCCCTCCTGCCATGAAGATTTGTGACTGCCCTAGGCAGAGCCCTCTTGATGATGAGAAGTGTGATTGCCTTGGGCAAAAGCCCAATGCTGCAGAATGAGACTGCACAGCTGTGTTGTGGTCTGTGCTGAGTCACTTTCAGGGATGCATAGGTATAGCCAGATCCTGTTAGATTCTGGTGTTTTTTTAGAGAACACTCTACCTTTGGCTTTAACTTCTCTGCTGATCTACTGCTTTGCAACTAAAGCAGAGCAGCCAACTTGTGGTAGAGTCCTCCCTGCAAATTGTTCACCCATGGAGAGCACCCTGCCCTGGTTCTCTTGCTGTGCTAGCCTCTGTTTCTGCCTCTCAGCCTACTCTGGCCTGCTCCCGCCAATTAGGACAAATATTTTTCTGACAATCTTCCAGATTATCTTTGACTGGTGATCTATTGTACTCTCATTATACATGGATTTTACCAGTCAAGCACTATTTCTGAGGCTGAATTTGGTAATTAGTTGTGAGGATAGAAGGGAAACTTAGAATGATGCATGTATCTTCTCTGCCATCTTGGCTATACCCCCCACCTCGTTCACCTTCATCTTGAAAAACATTTTAATACATTCAGTTATGATGAAGATACATATATATATATATATATATATATATATATATATATATATACACACACACACATATATATATATAATATATATATATATATATGACATGATATGTGTGTGTTTGCATACACATAAAAAACAACACCTCAGAGACACAGACATATATATGCATAAAAGAGAATTTAGCAGCAGAACAAGTGGAAAAACCTATAAGTCTAAAGATTTAAACTGGAATACCAAGGGTTAGGAATTGTTGGAAATATCAGATGACAGAATTGGTTAATATATTAATTATGCAATAGAAGACCTGGAAAGGGCAGGCATTTAGGACTTAGCTTTAGAGCCAGTGATCTGGCCCAGAACCCTTTCATCTTACCAGACTCGTTTTTTTTTTTTTTTCTTTTTTTTTTCTTTTTTTGGTCTTCCTATGTTCATTCAAGTCTTCCAATCAGGGTGAACAAATATGAGAAACATCTCCTGGATCCAATCTGCTGCATTCAGACAGGATCCAACTAAGTGAAGCAAATAACTTACTAAAGTTATGCAGTAAAAAAGTAATAGAAGATGGATTCAAACCAGGTTATGATTGATTAACCATGATTCCTTGTGATTATACTCTATGCCTCAATTCAGTATGAGATTACTAGTGTGCCTTACCAAGATCTGAACAGTGAGTACTAGATATTTAAACACCAAAATCTTTCTTTCTTTGGTAGATGTAGTGTTCTCTCTAAAATGTAATGTTCTCTGTTGAGATTTCCTTGGGGTCTCTAGGAACAGGCTTCCTTTCAGTTCAGTAATCACCACAAATGCAGCCAAATGTTAAAGTCCAAATCTTTTATTGTCTCTTTCAAAGTTGTATCTCCTTTACTTGGGGCTCGGATAGTTTTCTGGAGGCCTTCTGGAGTCTTGGTTTCAGTGGAGAAGCAAAGGAGGAGAACCTGCCATCAAGGTGGTGTGAGATGGAATAAATCTGTCTGAGTCCATGGCTTTGTGCTCCAGCCTTCAGCCTCCAGCCTTCTCTCTGCTTGTCTCTGAATCTCTGAATCTCCCTGGCTGAGGCTTTTAGCTTATATGCTACACACTGAGTACAAACCAATCATTATATCCCTAGGAATCCATTATTTGTTGTAGGATTAAATCAATGCTAAACTAGATTTAACCATTGTCTCCTCAATTCCACTTAGTACCTTGTTTCAAGTTCTGGACCATAATAACATCCTCCAAGGAGTAGGATTAAATCAATCATATTAAACCTTGCTAAATTAGATAACTATTGTCTCTATCAATTCCACTGACTTAGTACCTTGTAAAAATCTTTTGTTTCAAGTTCAGAGTTTTGGCCCATAATATGTAGATAGAAAGAAAAAAGATTATATATGTTTAAAGACACAAGGAACTGGTTGATTTTCAAATAATTGAATGGAAATATTGGTTGGTATCAATCTTATAAGAATAATAAACACGGTCAAAGCATCCTATATATTTTACCTTATTTTTCACAAAAAAGTAAGATTCAAAGAATTCAAAATATCATTCCAAAATAGGAAAATTAACCAGAAGAATAGTGACTTTTCAATTATTAGATAATTAGAAAATAGGACTGCTAAAGTTGCCTTTTATTCCCTTGGCTCCAATTCCCACATATTTCCACTATGTAACACTGTCTTATTAAGAAGATGCTTAGAAAACCGGACTTTAAACAAGAGGACCATTGGTATTAAAATGTGGTAAGAATCATGGGAAAACTTTCCCCAGACAAAATAGAAGTGCAAGAATGACTTCTACTTAAAAGAATGATGAGTCAATTTGTTATCACTTTTATGAGTCAAGTTCCCTTTTTAAAATTAGACGGAAAGCATTAGTATAAGCTAATGCTTACAGGAGTAAAAGAATAGATTAATTGAAAAGTCATGAGATCCCTGTTTTCAAATCTCCCTTTGACACTTAATCAAGTTATTCAGATAGTTTGTGCACAGTCTCCTTAAAGTGGTACCTGTATTAAAGAACTGGTGTGAGGATAAGTTGATAACATGTAAATAGTTTTGCAAAGATTGAAGCACTTTCTTTTTGATAATTACTATTTTCTCATATTATTTTCAACATATGAATTAAAGGAACCAATTGAATATAATTCAATCTCATCTAATAAAGGTAAGTGTGAACCATTTTGCTTGCTCAACTCCAAATTCTTAAATTATAAAGAAAGTTGTAGACCTATTATTCTAGAAGCTTCTTGAAAGCTTTGAAATACTTAACAATATTTAGGGTTCACAAATTCATGGAATAAATGCACAAAGAATGAAATTTCTTCCCATCCCCAAAATAAGTTCCGATCTATGTACCTAGACAGACAAAAACAAATAAAACCTGAACTCCAAGCTATCTAAATAACACCAAAGTACTTTTCCCCCCCATAATTCCTTTTTCTGTTTTTTTTTTTCTTCTTTGTTAATACTTCCTCTTTTTCTTTTCTTTGGTACTACACCATAGTTATTACCTTGTATACTACTCCTCCCATATCCCTTGTAAAAATGAAAACAGAGGATGTATATATTTGTGGTCAAATATAAACAATCTTATATAGGATATATACAAGCAATTAATGTTTTTTTTTTTCAAATCTCCATAATCTTAGTTCTCCTGACCTACAATGATAAGAAGGAGGAAATATATTTCATCTTTTTTTTTATGAGTAAATTTGTTATTGAAATTAATCTGAACTCACTTATGCCTCAGTTTTACTTTCTTTTATAGTATTGTAGTTATTGGTGGTTGCTGTTATATATTTTTTTCCATGACATCATTTTAAACTTTTTTTTATCACTACTTCTTTAATTCTGTACATTCATTTTCATTCTTACACAGAATTGCATTATATCTATTTGATAAAACATGTTCACTCATTGCTGCATTAAAATCTACACTCTTTATCCAGAGTATTTTTATTTTCTTTCATACAGAAAAAAAAATAGTATTTTCTCCTTGCAGGTTCTTTCTGTCACTAGTTTCCTTAATGACACATCAATTAAATTGCTAAATCAATGATTGTGATAGATAATTTACTATATACTTGCAGAATGCCAAAGGGTTTCTCTATTTAGATGACAACATTATGACATTGTTTTTATATTTTCTAAGAAGTTCAAAAGTGATTATGTCTAAATTTTACCTTATTATCTACTTTATGATTTATGAAAAAGTAATTCATTTCTTATTTTTTCTTATTAGTAACATTTTTAAATAATCATTAGTGATTATTTACTATTCTTACTTTATATATATATATGTATATACACATATATTCACATATATATGTGTATATATATAATCTGGTAATATTATTTGAATTCCTATCTATAAAAGAATAAGAGATCTAAAATTTATCTCTTCATCACAATTTCAAATATAATTTAAATATCAACATTTTCCAGAATTATTTAAAAATTAGTGTTTCTTAATTGTCATTGCATTAAAATTTTTGCATGAGAAATGTTTCATTCCATACAATTAAAACAATCTCTTTTGTTTGTATTCTCTTTTATCACTTATTTTGTTACTGAAGTTGCTTCTTATTGGGCAAAGAATATTGGTATAGAATACGGGAGGATCTGGGAGGATCTCCTTCTGATATTTGGTATTTCTAGAAAGTTTTTCAAGTCACTTAAGCTCTCTTACATTGGATTACCACCCTTGTAAAAAAGGAGGTCTTAATTGTCTACACCTTAGTGTGTTTTCTTCATTGAAGGTGAAATAATATGTAACATACTTGATAAAGTATCAAATATTGAAAAAAACAGCTACTTTGTGAGTTTTCTAGTTATGAATCTGCAAGGAACTTTCTTATTTTATTCACCATTAAATTTAGTGTGATCTTATATGCTAATTATATACCAACATAATCAATTGTAATTTTGAAGCTAAACCTGAAAATTCTGGCAAATTAAAAGCTTAATGGAGGACCATGAAATATCTTATGGACAAAGAAGATATTATTTTCTTGTTATTGATAGTAATTTTAAATCCTATTCCTAAGAAGAAAATTAGTTTCTTCAGAGACTTCAGAGACGCTTTTTTTTTTTTTTTTTTTTTTGCCAGAGTACAGAACACTAATTACTATACTGTCTGACATTGAAACATGTATGTCTCCTCTTGGTATAGAAATATTATGTGATGAATGAGTTGTGTATTTTCTGCAATTCCAAACTCCTGTTCTTTTTTTACATAGCTCCAATTTGTTATGAGAGATACTGTGATGTGATTGTGTCCGTGTGTGTGTGTGCACACGCGTGTGTGAGAGAGAGAGAGAGAAAGAGAGAAACAGAGAGAGAGAGAGTTGGGGGAAAGGAGGGGGGAGGCTTAGGTTAGAGAAAGATTAACAACCAGAACTAGGGAATATAAATTATATCAATGTTAAAAAAAATAGAATAGACCAAAAAAATGGCACTCTTTCTATTCTTCTGGGAAGAGATGTGTTTTAGTGAAGAGAATTGGAAAGTAAGGTATATACTCAAGGAGGAATGCTGAGTGGTTTGATGTATTTAAGGAAGGTCACTATTATTGTGACCCAAATCTTTATGCTAATCTATTGTCTTTATTTGTATGTTTATTTCTTTTATTTGTTTGTTTGTTTGTTTTTGTTTTTGTTTTTGTTTTTGTTTTTGTTTTTGTTTTTGTTTTTTGCCTTTTCCATGAGGTCACATGGCTCTAATGGAGTAGTTTTTCCCTATTTATAGATTAATAAGAATTTAGTCCAAATTGTAATTTTAACATATGTTCCTTTAACTTTGATGAATTAATCTATATTTCTCTACAAGTGGGAGGACAGAGAATTGGCACCAGGTAATCACTTAAAGATATTGTGCAAACATTTTCCTTAAGGAGCTATGGCTTACCAATCAATATTGTACAGCCTAAGGGATGAAGATAGGAAACAATATAATGTCTGCTTATAACAATTTAGAAATAAATGTATATTTGGGGAGATATGTGGTACAATGACAGGCCTCTTCCTGAGTTTAATTGTGTCTGTGACCTTGAAGAAGTCACTTAACCGTTTTTGTCACGATTCCCTCAGTTATAAAAAGCTTTGGAGAAGGCAATGTCAAACGATTCCAGACAAAATGATTATGAATGGATAATGATTCTGACAAGGATGTCTTGAATTGAGCTTGAACATTTTTTTTTGATTTTCCATTTCAAATAATCTTCCCAACAAAAAGGAAGTGTAAGCACAAATTTATTTTACTTTTTATGGATGAAAATTGCAGAAGAATTATAACAACAATGCATTTTACTTATTTAGTTTAGCTTCAAGTCAGTACTCTAAGTGAAATTCAATCATATCTGCCTTGTAGTATAAAACTAAATTTTGTTTCATATTTTCTAATGTTCAGAAATAGAGATTGAAAATGAGTGATGTTAAAAGGTTAAATGATACTGAATGTTCTCTGGTCACAGAATTGTAAACATTGATCTGAAAAAGATCTCAGAACCCTTTCATAATATAGTTGAGGAAGCCAAGGCACAATAAAATTAAATTGCTTGCTCTAGACAGCAAGTAATAAGCACTAAAAGGGAGGCTTTAATATGCATTTTATGAGTAGAGATTGAATGGGTTCCCAAGTAACCACAATGGAAGAACTAAGATGGTTAGAGAGATAGCATGTTTAGGGTTGAGAATAGAGATAAATTTAAAGGAGTTATAACATTTTTGCTTCTTTTCTATCATTATGCTTTTAAAAAAAAATCAATCTTCTGCACCTGTGGTACTTTCAAAAACCTAAAGTTACTACACCATGACTTGACTTATTTCCTCAATGGAATATATTTACCAGACTCTTATCTTAGCTCAAGATAAAATTCAACATGTAATTCAATATAATGTGTGTAGATTTCTCTGTGTATATGTATATATTTGTATGTAAATATATGTGTATATACATATTTGTTCACAGATGTACACATATTTACACGCATATATGTGTGTATCTGTGTGTACACAAGTATATACATATATAAGTATATGCATACATCTGCATAGATACAAATATATATATATATTTTTTGTGAACAACTTAATGTTTAATTCTCAGTTTAATATAGATTGCATTGGGAATGAATAGACCATAAGTTCAAACTAAAATTTGAAATGAGGAAAAACTTACTTTTAAATTATGCATCTGTTACCATAGATGATAGAAACTCTAAAGATGCTATTTTACACATTATTCAATAAAAGAAATATTTAGGAGTACTAAGTATACCTGAACTCATAACACAATAGTGATCCACATTTTAAATACACATTTGTTATTCTCGTATTATGCTCCAGGTACATGGAGATATCTAAGATAAGACCCTTGTCCAAAAAACTTTATTTTTTTTAAATGTTCATGTTTTATGATGTTATTCTATTTTTCCAAAAACATGCACAAATTGCTTTCATCATTCACCTTCTCAATCTGTATTCCAAATTTTTCTCGCAATCTTCCTTTCTTCCTTTCCTTTTTTTTCCCTTAATTAAAGCTTTTTATTTACAGAGCATATGCATGGATAATTTTTCCAACATTGATCCTTGCATAACCTTTTGTTGCAAATTTTCCCTTTCTTCCCTCTACTCCCTCCCCTATCTGGCAGGTAGTCCAATACATGTTAAATATGTTGAAATAAATGCTAGATCCCATATGTGTATGCATAATTATACAGTTATCTGGTTGCACAAGAAAAGTAAGACCAAGAAGGAAGAAAAAGAAAAACCGAGAAAAAAAATGCAAGCAAATAACAACAGAGAGAGTAAGGATGCTATGTTATGTTCCAACCCTCTGTTCCCATGGTTCTCTCTCAGGGTGTAGATGATTCTCTTTATCACTGCACAAGTGGAACTGATTTGAATCATCTCAATGTTGAAGAGACCCATGTTCGTCAGAATTGATCATCATATAATCTTGTTGTTGCCGTGTATAATGATCTGGTTCTGCACATTAAACTTTGCATCAGTTCCTATAAGTCTCTCCAGATCTCTCTGAAATCATCCTGTTGGTCATTTCTTTCAGAACAATAGTATTCCATAGCATTCATATACTACAATTTATTTAGCCATTCTCCAATTGAAAGACATCACTCAGTTTCCATTTTCTATCCACTACAAAAAGGGCTGCCACAAACATTTTTTCACATATGGGTCCCTTTCCCTCTTTTAAGATCTCTTTGGGATATAATCCTACTAGAAACACTGCTGGATCAAAGGTTATGCACAGTTTGATAAGTTTTTGAGCATAGTTCCAAACTTCTCTCCAGAATGGTTGTATCCACTCACAGTTCCACCAACAATGTATCAGTGTCCCAGTATCTAAATTCCATATTTTCACTTAATATTCTAGAAAGATAGTATAAAAACATTAATATACTCCTTCACATATAGTTCGTATTTAACCAAAATTCATTTGTTGACTTTGACCTTCTAAGAGAGAATATAGAATGTTTATATTTAGCCGTGATCTTTATAGAATAGAACATTAAATAATACAATCATAGGAAGAAATCATATAAATTGTAAGAGTGATATAAGAGGTCATTTAAACAATACCCTCTGTCCATCCCCCTTTCTATATTTCTAAGTTAGTAACTGAGGCCTAGAGAAAAAAAAGTTATTTGCTCATTCTGAATTCAATATTTCCACAGCCAGAAGAAAGTGACAAATGGAAAGAAGCAATGTTACATTTGTGGTGGAATTCATTCTTCTGGGATTTTCTGACCTTCCTAACCTCCAAAATCTTCTATTTGGAATTTTTTTAATCATCTATATAAATATAGTCATAGGAAATGGCCTGCTCATTGTAATAACTAAGATGAATCCTACTCTTCAAACTCCCATGTACTTTTTCCTTGGAAACTTTTCCTTCTTGGAAATCTGTTACACATCAGTCACTCTCCCTAGAATGCTAAAAGATATTTGGACTCAGAAGGGAAACATCTTATTCCTGTCCTGTGCTATACAATCTTGCTTCCTTTATATTCTAGGAGCTGCAGAGTGCTTACTTCTGGCTGTGATGGCTTATGACAGATATGTAGCCATCTGTAAGCCTCTTTACTATCCTCTTATCATGAATCACAAGGTATGTGTCCAACTGGTGATTGCCGCCTGGATCACTGGGGTACCAGCTCAGATAGGTGTCACATATTATATTTTCTCTCTGAACTTTTGTGGTCCTAACAAACTCAATCATATTTTCTGTGACTCCTCAACACTGCTGGAGGTTGCCTGTGGGGACACATATCAGAAAGAGGTCTCTTTACTTGTTAATACTTTCATTTTTGTCATGATTCCCTTTCTGTTGATACTCATATCCTATTTCACAATCATAACTACTATCCTGAAACTACCATCGACGTCAGGGAAATCCAAAGCCTTTTCTACTTGTTCTTCTCACCTTATGGTTGTATGTTTATTCTATGGGTCTGCTACTATTACTTATGTTCGATCCAAAGCCAGTCATTCAGCTAAATCAAACAAAGTCTTCGCTCTTTTCTATACTATTGTGACTCCATTGTTAAACCCTATTATATATAGTTTGAGGAATAAGGATGTAATTGTTGCAATGAGAAAACTCCTTCTAAAATGATGTGATTCACTAATTGGATGGTCACATCAAAAAATAAAATAGTTTTTTTTTTTCTTTTCATTTGTTACACTGGCACTATTAAATATTTTTTTTTCATAGTCATCCATGATATATTTAAGACAAAGTAGAAGAGATTATATTTAAAGATATTCAATGCCTTCTTTGATGTCTAGTTTATTTCATTAGTCCTTGACTGAGTTATCTCACAAGGTGACCACTTTCTATGGAAACATCAAGTGCAATTTGAGTATATTTTGTCCTATTATCCTAAAGAATTCAAACTTACTTCTTTTACTCAAAATTTACTTGTTTAGCTATTGGCCATTTTAATTCTGTATGTATGTTTGCATGAGCAACATTACTTGAATTGTTCAATTGAATTACAGCTAAAGCAACTTTTTAAGGATCTACTATTATGTGAAGAATTGTGCCAAGTGCTGGGGACAGTCACTGTCATCAAGGACATTAAAATCTAATGAAGGAAGAAAACATGAAAAGAAGCTGAAGTTTGTCTGGGAAAGTGAGGTGGGCACCAAGATCTCCCTACCGATAGTAGCTTGATGTTCTATGTCATGAAACTAACAAGAGCTGCTTTTAGCTGTATGTGTGTGAGTGTGTGTGTGAGACAGAGACAGAGACACAGAGACAGAGACAGAGACGAGAGAGAGAGATATGAATAAAGACAGAGACACATAGAGATATCTTGCAGAGATACAGAGACAAGAGGAGATACAAACACAGAGACAGAGAGAGATAGAGATAGAGAGTCAAACACAAAGAGAGAGAGAAAGAGACAAAAACACAGAAACACAGGGACATTAATTAAAAAAATCACACACATAGAGACAAAGAGACAAAGATATAATGACAGAGAATCAAAGAAAGAGAGATAAAGAAAAAAAATAAAAAGAGAGAGAAAGAGAAAGAGAAATCATAATGTTCAAACCTCAAATTCCTAAGTTCATAATAGTAGGGAGGATGCCTAGGTGTAAAGCATGTTAGATCCTACTAGCAAATTTTATGGTAAAATATGGAGAATGGTTTACTCCATCCTCCAATGCCTAAATGGTAAGGCCAAGAGCATTTTCAAATATTGGTTGGGCAGATCATAAGGTCTAATGGCCATTTTCCTTTTTTTTTTTAAATAATTATAACTTTTTATTGACAGAACCCATGCCAGAGTAATTTTTTTATGACATTATCCCTTGCACTCACTTCTGTTCTGATTTTTCCCCTCCCTGCCTCCACCCCCTTCCCCAGATGGCAAGCAGTTCTATACATATCAAATATGTCACAGTATATCCTAGATACAACATATGTTTGGAACAAACAGTTCTCTTGTTGCTGTTGCTTGTTGTTGTTCAGGAAGAACAACAAATAAGCCGGGAAGAAAAACAAAAATGCAAATAGTTTACATTCATTTCCCAGTGTTCTTTCTTTGGGTGTAGCTGCTTCTGTCCGTCATTGATCAATTGAAACTGAGTTAGATCTTCTCTTTGTCAAAGAAATCCACTTCCATCAGAATATATCCTCATACAGTATTGTTGTTGACGTCTATAATGATTTCCTGGTTCTGCTCATTTCATTTAGCATCAGTTCATGTAAGTCTCTCTAAGCTTCTCTGTATTCATCCTGCTGGTCATTTCTTACAGAACAATAATATTCCATAATATTCATATACCATAATTTACACAATCATTCTCCAATTGATGGGTATCCATGCAATTTCCAGTTTCTAGCCACTACAAACAGGACTGCCACAAACATTTTGGCACATACAGATCCCTTTCCCTTCTTTAGTATCTCTTTGGGGTATAAGCCCAGTAGTAGCACTGCTGGATCAAAGGGTATGCACAGTTTGATAACTTTTGGGGCATAATTCCAGATTGCTCTCCAAAATGGTTGAATTTGTTCACAACTCTACCAACAATGCATCAGTATCCCAGTTTTCCCGCATCCCCTACAGCGTTCATCATTATTTTCTCCTGTCATGTTAGCCAATCTGACAGGGATATAGTGGTATCTCAGAGTTGTCTTAATTTACATTTCTCTGATCAATAGTGATTTGGAATACTCTTTCATATGAGTGGAAATAGTTTCAATTTCATCATCTGAAAATTGTCTGTTCATATCCTTTGACTAATGGCCATTTCCAAAGAAGATTCATTATTGAGTTTTTGCCTATCCAAATGTTGAATATTTCTGTTCCATATTCCAGGTGGAGGAGTAGGAAAATAATTTAATAAAATTTAAATGTTTTCAACTTATAAGAATTTGAATAATAATACTTTCCTTTTCAATAAAATATGTTAAGTTGTTTAGGAGAAAAGCTATCTCCCAAGGCTAAGCAAGTCAGGAAAAAAAAAATTCTACTTAACAAAGATGCTCACTCTGAACAACAAAATTTCACTCTGAAAATTATTGTTGAAATTTAAGTAAATTATTGACATGGTTAGAATCTCAGTGTCATAATCTGCACAATAAAAATACCTGGTGTACATTATGTCTGCAATATAAACATTAAGTTATAATGGTAGATTCAGATAAGATAATGCATGTTAACATTATTTTATATATTAAAAAGTTGATGAATTTCAGATGGAGGCTAAATTGTAAACTAATGCAGGAACTTCCCTGAGATGTTCCCCCAAGACTTTACTTTATCCCCCTAAATAATACCTCTAAACAAATTCTAGAGTGGAAGAACCTACAAAAGACAATGAAAGAAATTTGCAGCCTTAGACAATTTACAATGTTGGGAGGAGAGATCTATTGTCCCAAGGTAAGAGTGGAATGCAGTACAGAAGAGGCCACACCATGCAATCCTAGCCTAAACAAAGCAGGAGCTGGCCTTGGGAACCACTGAATTAGTAGTAGCAGCAGCTACTGCTCCTAGAGCTCTCAATCCAGGTATGTTAGATGGTTGAACAAATCATCAGAAGGAGATTACAGTGATGGCTTTGCTAGCAATGAGGTAGGAAGTTGTTGCTTTGTTCACGCTTGTATTTTTGTCACAACATGGATGCCTAGCTCAAGGCAAGGAAGTACACTAGCAAACTAGAATTACTAGCCAGAGCTAATCAGGGTCTTTCTGCACACTTTACCAGGATAAAAGGGTGCTTGTGTTCACTCACAGAACAGAACACAGGAAAGGACATAAATAAACATGTTTCCTTAGATTTTATCTCCTTAGAACAATTGGAAATGTAAAGGTTCTTTGAATATCTCTGAAAAATGTTTCACAAAACTCGGCAGCTCTGGACAGCGAACCTTCCACCCCAGAAGCAGAATCCTAGCCAAGTAATAAGTTGGGGAGATGAGCAAACAATAGGAAATAATTCTGATAACAGAACGTTCCTGTTATGATAAGGAAAATCAAAACACACACTCAGAAGATAAGAATCCAAGTTCCTATAACCAAAGCATCCATGAATTAAAAGAAACGAATTAGTCTCAGGCCATGGATGAGCTCAAAAATGATTTTGAAAGTCAAGTAATAGAATAAAGGAAAAATGAAGAAGGAAAATTATTAACTTATTATTATTAATTAAATAATAATTTAATAAGTTATTAACACAAGAAAGGCAGGAAAAACAAGGCAAAAGCTTGGTAAAGGAGACACAGGAACAAATAAATACTGAAAAAAACACCTTAAAAACAAGTATATGCCAAATGATAAAAGTGGCACAAAAAGCCAATGAGGAGAAAAATACCTTAAAAACAGAATTGGCCAAAAGAGAACAAAAATTTGCTGAAGAAAAAATAAATTCCTTAAAAAGTAGAGTTGAAACAAAAAAAATAGAGTTAATCAAATAGTTAGGAGGGGTACACAATTTCACTGAAGAAAATAATTTCTTAAATAATTAGAGTTGAGCAAATAAAAGCTAATACATTTGTGAGAATAAAAAAAAAAAAACAATAAAACGAAACAAAGAATGAAAAAAAAAAGTGAATTACCTCATTGGAAAAATCCTCAACAAGGTTAAAATCTTTTTTTGTCCTTTTCGATTTGAATTAAGTATATATATATATATATATATATATTATATATATATATATAATACAAATTGCATTATGAATCATGTTGGAAGAGGAAAATCAGAACAAAAGGGAAATAACATGGGAGAAATAAAAACAAACAGAAAAAAAGAAGTGAGCATAGCATGTGCTGATTTACATTCAGTCAAAGAGGTTAAAAATCTAATAAAAGAATAAAACATAAAACTAAGTTAAATTGGGCTGGCAAAGTGGGGTATGCACCAAGCACTTCTGAGTTTTGGAAGCATGCCATTCCATGGAGTCAAAACTATGTAGAGCTGCTCTTAGGGAAAATAAAAGAGACAAAGAGAGACAGAGACAGAGACAAAGAGTGAGAGAGACACAGATAGAAAAAGACAGGTACAAAGTCATGCATAGACAGAGAGAGATTGTCAGAGACAGAGACAGTGACAGAGACAGAGAGACAGAGGGAGACAGAGAGACAATCTGACTCACTAGAGTACCTTAACACAACACCAAGATTAACTGGTCATCCTAGAGCTATTCCAAACTTTCTTCAGCAAATTGGCAAAGCAATGAATAATCAATTTTCTAATAAAAAATAGCTAGTCAATAGTCTCTATAGGAATATCATAGCCACATTCACAAACCGCTTCACTAAGAGAAAAATATAGCAAGCAAAAAAATACAAACAATTTAAATATGGTGTAGCCACCACAATTGGAATTACACAAGACCTACCAATTTCTACATTAAGAGATCTCAGATCTTGGAATAGTATAAATGAAATACCAAATGAACCGGGCTTGTTGGCTAAAATATCATACCAAAAGAAGTGAAGAATAATCTTGAGAAGGAATAAAAATGGTCATTCAATGCATTGTCAGACAATTCTTTTCTCCTTCATAGATATAAAAAAGTAGATTATTCTCTGCTTTTCTAATTTTCTCAGGATGTTACTCTTTGTGGCTAACTAATGTACTACTATTTTTTTCTTCCTTGTTTATGATACTTTTTAGCAAGACATAATTTCCTTATTTTTCTCTTGTGTATTTTTTTTTTGCTTTACCTGAGAAACAAATTGTTACTCATATATCATTACAGATATAGATATATGTCTATATATCTGTCATATGAACTCTATGAATTTCATGGTGATTCTTCTGTATTCTTATTGTTAGGTGACATTATTGTGATTATGCTGAAACATAATAGATTCTGTTCCAGTCCCCTGACTGTGCTTTACTTTGCTCAAAATAGTTTTCTTTGATAAGTTCTTGAAAGGTCTTACCAGGTCCCTCTTTTGATAATGGATTCTAGGAAGTCCAGCGATTTTGAGATTATTTCTCATAGATCCATTTTCCAGGCCAGATGTTTTTTTTTCTATTGTTGAATGTTACATTTTCTTCCATTTCTTCATTTTTTTAAATTTGTTTGATTGATTCTTAAATCATAAAACCATCGATATTCACCTGCCCCATTAAACCTTTTTTTTTAAATTAAAGCTTTTTTTTTTTAATTTTTCAAAACATATATGTGGATAATTCTTTGATATTAATCCTAGCAAAACTTGTGTTACATTTTCCCCCTTATCTTACACTCATCTAGAAGGCAAATAGTCCAATATTTGTTAAACATTGTAGAAGTGTATGTTAAATCCTATATATATGCATACATACATACATGCATACATACATATTTATACAATTATCTTACTGCACAAAAAAAAAAATCAAACCAGAAAAATGAGAAAGAAAATAAGATGCAAGCAAACAACAACAAAAAGTGAAAATGCTATGTTGTGATCCACATTCAGTTCCCACAGTCCTCTCCCTCTGCGTAGATGGCTCTCTTCATCACACAACCACTGGAACTAGTCTGAATCATCTCATTGTTGAAGAAAGTCACATCCATCAAAATTTATCTTTGTATTCTCTTGTTGTTGCTGTGTACAATGATTTCTAGCTGTACATGTCTTTAACTATATTATAAAACAATGGTAATCTGAAGTATTTGGTACTGGCTAAGAAACAGAGTAGTTGATCATAGAATAGGTTAGATTCACCAGGCAAAGTAGTCAATGACTATAGTAATCTAGTATTTAATAAACCCAAACAGCTTTTAGGATAAACAGCAAAACTACACTAATGAAGGATCTCAACCTTGCTCTCTCAGGACTAGATAATCTAACCAAAAAATAAGTAAGAAAGAAATTAAAGAGATAAATAGAATGTTAGAAAAGTTAGATATAATAGCTCTTTGGAGAAAATTGAAAGGAGACAGAAAAAAAAAAGTTTATTTATTTTTTTTCTTGGCTGTTCATGGAACCATACAAAAATTGACCATGTCTTAGGGCATAAAAACTTCAAAATCAAATACAGAAAGGCAGAACTAGTGAATGCATTTTTTTAAGATCATGATGCAATAAAAATCAAATGCAACATAAGGCCAAAATAATGGAAATTAATTGGAACAAAAATTAATTGGGAATTAAATTATGTAATCCTAAAGTATGAATGGGAGAAACAACAAATCATAGACACAACTGATAACTTCATCCAAGAGAATAACAATACTAAAACTACTTAGCAAAATTTTTGGAATGCAGGCAAAGCAATTATTAGGGGAAATTGTATATCTTTAATTGCTTACTTGCATAAAATAGAAAAAGGGAATATCAATGAATTGGGCTCACAACTAAAAAAGCTAGGAAAAAAATAAATTCAAACCCTCAATTAAATACCAAATTTGAAATTCTGAAAATAAAAGGGGAGATTAATAAAATTGAAAATAAGAAAACTATTGAATTAACAAATAATATTGATTGGTTTTATGGGAAAAAAAACAAAATAAATCTTTCATTAATTTGATTAGAAAAAAAGAAAGAAGAAAATAAAATTGTTAGTCTTAAAAATGAAAAGGGAGAACTTTCTACCAAGAAGAGGAAATTAGAGCAATAATTAAGAGTTATTTTGCCCAACTATATGTCAATAAATTTAATCATCTAACTGAAATGGAGGGATGCAAAAATGTAGATTTCCAAGCTTAACAAAAGGGGAAACAAATTATTTCAATAGTCCTATTTTAGAAAAAGAAATAGAAAAATCTGTTAACCAACTCCTTTAGAAAAAATATTCAAGGCCATATGGATTTACATGTGAATTCTATCAAACATTACAAGAACAATTAATTCCAATATTATATAAACTATTTGAAAAAAAATAGGGTAAATGGATTATCAAATTCCTTTCATGACACAAATATGGTGACAATACCTAAATCGGGTAGAGTGAAAACAAAGAAAGAAATATTGATATAGTGTTCATTTCCCTTTGTATTATGTCACATAGGTTTTTCCAGTTTTTTTCTGAATACAACCTCCTCATCATTTTTTATATCAGGATAGAATTTTATAACAACTTGTTCAACCATTCCTCAATTTATAGGCATTTCATCAATTTCCAATTCAGTGTCACTACTGAAAGAGGTGAAATAAATATTTTTATTCCTATTTTTAAAATGTGCTCAAGAAGGACATGGCAAACTGGTCCAGGATTTCTGCCAAGAAAATCCCCAAAATGGAATCACCACATGTCAGGTGACAGGGAAACATCATCAACACCAATATCAATTTTAACATGTCCTTGTGTAGGTGTTGGAGATATGGTTGGAAGGTTGAATGATTTCTCTATTGTTAGTCCTTCAAAAAGTTGTGAAATTATTCTGTATCTTAGCTTTTGCTTATGGTAGTTTCTGAGAGACCATTTACTATAAGCTTATTTCAGGCTTAATTCTAATTTGCTTTCAACATTCATGAAATGAAATTTTCTATTGATAACTTATATAGTATTTATTATTTAACATTTTGTTCCTAAGAGTTGCACTTATTCTGTGATCATGTCACCTCAATGAGTAAGATTTCTTTGTCACTCCCAAAGTCTATTCTTGCATCTTATGTTGATAGGACTAAGGGGAAGGACAGTCTTACTTCTCTTTACTAAATATATGGTCATCTTCAAGGATCTTATTGTACTGCCCTTGATTTCTTTGTTTCTATACTAGCTATATGATGAAAAAAAGAAGAAAAATTTTTTATGCATACATATACATATACATCAGATTGATCAACTATAATAGAAATAATAAAAGCATTAACCTCAAGAAGCATAGCTTTACTGTTCATTAAATATTATTTAAGGGTATGCAGGAGGAAACTCTAATATATAATTCATATTATAGATATTGGTCACTAAATGTATAACTTGAATGACAAAATTTGGTAGTTAAAATTATTCATCAAATCTAGATAAAGACATGAGAATTTTCTGTATCTTGAGAAAAATTCAAAATTCCCTATCTCTTAAGTAAATATCTGGTACTTTAATTAGAACATGATCAACGTCCTTATTGTTGTTAATAGTCTTCTAAAAAAACTATTGATTGATAAAAAAAATCAAAAACAGTGATTTCAAAGATAATACAATAGCAAATATTGCTAATGCTAATATCTAAGCAATAAAAGATTTTCATAATAAAATTAAAACAATGTATAAGATCATATTTGTTATTCTGCCTTATACTAGAATTTTCCCAAACATTTTTAGTGAGTCTAATGATCATGATAAGATTAAAAATACTTAATTACCTTGATGTTGACTTATATGTACATGCAATTTTGAAATTTGATAATTTTTACAAATTTCAAATTTTTATAAATAATTTCTCAAATTTTATTTATACAAATCTTAAATAGATGAGGACATTAAGATTGATCTTATTTTAAAGGTGGCCAAGCAATGGAAGAAAAGAAGGCAGAAATTGAGGCTGAAAGAAAGAAGAAAGAAAAGTAGAATGAAAGTAAGAATAGAAGGAGGGAAGAAAAGAAAAAAATATAAGAAAAGAAGGAAGGGAGAGTGGGAGGAAGGGTGGAAATAAGGAAGGAAATAAGGAAGAAAGATAGAAAAAGACATAGAAAGGGATGAAGGGGGAAAGAAGCAGGAAAAGAGCAAGAAGGAGAGAGGGAGGGAGGTAAAAAGGATGGAGGAAAGGAGGGATGAATGAAGAGTGGAAGGAAAGGAGGGAAAGGGAGAGTGAGAGAATGAATCATATTGTGTAATGTACATAGCCATCAAACATGAAGTATAACAGTTGTCAAACCCAGAATTTGATTTCAGATTAAATTTTACAAGAGACCAATAATGGTCTCTATTTTATAGAATTTATAAATTCTTAAAAGTTATTTTTTTGCTTATTATCAGTCAATTTTTCCCCTACCATATTTTATATAGATGAAACCAATGAATGGTCTATGAGTATCTGAAAGGTATATCTTAATGGAAAATATCTAAAGATGGTTAACACTGTATTACCTCTTGTATTCGTGCCAAATTAGAAAACATAAAATGATAAGTTTAGGTGAAAAAACACAAGTATTGTACAAGTGAATGCTGGTGTGGGAGGAGGGTAATTGAAGTCACAATATTTTCATAGGAAAAAAGTTCAGTAGAAAAAAAATGCAATCCAGATATCCCATCACTGAAAATATGAAATCTCAGTGGGTGAAATAAATAATTAAACTATGTTTAAAATATACAAAGCATTTCATAATTTGTCTTTTTCTTGTACAACATGATGGATGTGGAGGTGTATATAAATCAATTGCACATGATTAGTATATATTGGATTGCTTGCTGTCTGGGGGAGAGGGTGGAGGAAGGGAGGGTTAGAGTTAGGGTTATCCTGGGGATGACTTGGTATAATCTCTTTGCTATTATTTTATTTGAAATTTTGGCCTCAATATTCATTAGAGAAATTAGCCTATTATTTTCTTTCTCTATTTTCACCCTACCTTTTACATGTTACTTCATCTTGGAGTTTTTTTTTTTTTTTTTCCCCCTTAGGGAGATAATTAATAGCTTGTTCTATTTCTTTTTCTAAAACTACCTACATAGTTTAATTCTATAAAATAGAGACCACTATTGGTCTCTTGTAAAATTTAATTTTTAGGTATTGGCACCATGCCTGTGTCATAAAAATAATTTGGAAGGATTCCTTCTTTCCCTATTTTTTATAAATTGTTTGTATAATATTGGAATTAATTTTTCCTTTAAACATTTGGTAGAATTCACATGTTAATTTCTTTCTATAACATGGAACTATTTAAATAATTTATTTCCTCTTCTGTTTAGCTGAACAATCTACATTTTTATAGATATCCATTTCAACTATATTACCAAATTTATTGACATATAGTTGGGCAAAATAACTCCTATTCGTAGCTCCTCTTTCTTCTTTATTGGTGGAAAGTTCTTCCTTTTCATTTTTGAGACTAACAATTTGATTTTCTTCTTTCCTTTTTCTAATCAAATTAACTAAATGTTTATCTATTTTTTTTTTCAAATTTGGTATTTAATTGAGGGTTTTAAATTTGTTCTTTTGTTAGCTTTTTTAGTTGAAAGTCCAATTCACTGATCTTCTCTTTTTATATTTTATGTAAGTAAACTGTTGTGGTCTTCTTCTTCTTAAAACGCAGCCAGGTGATAAAAGTTCAGATCTTTTATTATCTCCAATATAGCCCGGTTAGCTTAGAGGCCTATCTCTCTGCTTGGTTCCAAGAGCTCTCTCCAAATGTCTTTAAATCCAAAGGTCTGGTCCTTCAGCCTCTGCCTCTGCTTTCTTCAGCCTCCAGCCAGCTCCAGTCTTCATGTCATTCCGGTGAAATCTCGACTTGTAGCGTCTTCCTCTCTGAAGAACTCTCCGACTGGCCCATTGGCCTATTTATGCTCCTTCCAGAGAGAGGGATTATGGGTAGTTCTACTTAGTACCTTGTTTCAGGTTCTGCCCAAAACATCTTCTTGTAAGATTAGATCAACTCTAATTACTTAGCAGTTAGTAAGGATTCCAACATCTCCCCTTTTCTTTTGTTTTAAAACATAGGGGGTTTCTGAGGGGGTACACATAAATCCATCAATATGGGAGGCATTATACATAATTTACATGAGCACATAGCAATATAACACAGGCTAGTAGTAATGTAACAAATAACAAGAATCAATCTGAAAATTTACACATGTCCATAAGTCCTAGAAACAGTCCAATAGGATTCCATTGTCCATTAGTTCATGCGCCAGGAATCTAATAATTCCTGTAAGCTCTGAAGTACTGCAAAAAGTCTCATCAACAATTTTTCATCTCAGGGAATCCAGTGATTCTTGGTGGTTTTTCAGGAACTGAAAGCTGAAGATTTTAAAGTTCTTTTGACAGTCTCATCGTTAGCCATCTGATTCCTTTTCCACCTGTGGAAATATAAGCAGATCCTCTTCCCCAAGCAGTTAACCTATCTAATTCTCTTCTATTTACCACTTTTGGGATTTCTCCTCATCATCTGGTAATTACATTGGAGCTGTTTGCATTGGATATTGTCTTGTTGTCTTAAAAGACCTGTATTCTTCCCAACTGTAATCCTGATTGCTTTTCTGTTGGTTGATGACATCAGAGTTCTGAATTTCTAAAGTCTCTCTGGGTGTAACCTCAGCTGCTATCATGCCCCACCTGTCCTTTGATTGATACTTTAGAGCTGGGCCCTGCCTCTCATTCCTCTGGGTCAATATACATTTAGAGGCCCAGTGAAAGCCTCGGTTACATTTTGGACATGGGGTTTTGGGTTTTCTCTCACCCTGTCTTCTCACTCTATCTCCATATCTACAATGAGCTCTCAAATGTCCAATTTTTCTGCACTGAAAACATCGACGAGTTTCTCTAGAATTCCTCTGCCAAGAAGGACCTTGTCTTTCCATGTTCATCATAGTCTGGGCATAATAAGCATTTGTGCCCACTGTGGCACAGCGTCTAATGATTTCTTCTAAAGGAGCATTTTTGTCTAGCCCCCATATAATTCTCTTGCAAATCTCATTGGCATTTTCCTTAGCCAAATGTCTAGTCATTATTTCTGTTGCTGTATTGTCTCTAATGGTTCTTATTACAGCTGTTTGTAAACGTCCCATAAAATCTGCAAAAGGTTCATTGGGACCTTGCTCTATTTTTGTGAAAGCATTATTTCCATCTTTCTGTCCAGGGAGAGAATTCCAAGCTTTTATTGCAGCCTTAGAAATTTGTTCATATACTGTTATGGGATAACAAATCTGTTCTGAACTCTCTGCATACTGACCTTGACCAGCTAGTTGGTCAAAAGTGATTTGTCCTGTTTGCCTATTGCGTTGGGCTTGAATCCTACATAATTCATGAAACTCTGAAAGCCATAATAAATTTTGTCCCGGTTCAAGACATGTTTTAGCGATGGATTTCCAGTCATTCGGGGTTAAGATTTCATAAGACAAATTATCCAGTAACATCTTCACATAAGATGATGTAGCCCCATAAAGAGTGCAAGCCTTTTTCAAATCTTTAATTTTTCCCAAATTAAAAGGAGTGTATTTTCTCTCTTTTTGACCTGAGGAGTTGAGCTCTTCAATCACAGGATATGCATTTATAAAATCAGATATATCTTCTCCTTCATTTTTTGCTTTAATTAATGCTTTTTCTAATCTTGTCAAATTCTGCTTTACAGGAGAAGCTGACTGTGTTTCTGTCTCTCTCCCTCCCCCTTGTTCCACCCATGAAGGGTTAATTGCGGGGGGAGGGTCATGAGATGTGGAATCACCTAATTCCTCCAGCTGTGAAGTATCATACTCAGAATTGTAATTAACTCCATTCTCATCTGATTTGTCCTCCTTTTCACCTAGTAAAGTTGGCACTTCCTCCTGTACTTTCCTTTTCATCATTCTATCACTTAAATAACTTCCTATAGCCAATTGTATTACATTATATGTATTAATTATTGAGTTAGGTCCATTTTTATCATAGAATTGACAAAGATCCTCTCCAACCAATTTCCATTCATTTAGATCTAATTCCTTATCAAGAGAGAAACAAGGACATATGTCCTTTACAGTTTGTAAAAGTTCAGTGATTTGCTGTAAACTTATAATTAAACCTTGGCTTTCCATAACTTTGACAATGCTTTCTAAACATTTTCCTTGAACAGAAACAGGCTGTTTTCTAAATATCTGTCCCATCTTAGCTGAAATTCTACTTTAACTGTTCTAACAAAATTTCTTTGTTGTACTCACCCTAATTTCTGGGTTGAAGAGTCTTTTCCACTAGATCAGAATCAGAGGCTTTTCCACTTGAATCAGGATCGTAGCTTTTCCTCTGAAATCCACTGAGGGGTCTGTCAGTCCCACGTTCAGGGCGCCAAAATGTTGTGGTCTTCTTCTTCTCAAAACGCAGCCAGGTGATAAAAGTTCAGATCTTTTATTATCTCCAATATAGCCCGGTTAGCTTAGAGGCCTATCTCTCTGCTTGGTTCCAAGAGCTCTCTCCAAATGTCTTTAAATCCAAAGGTCTGGTCCTTCAGCCTCTGCCTCTGCTTTCTTCAGCCTCCAGCCAGCTCCAGTCTTCATGTCATTCCGGTGAAATCTCGACTTGTAGCGTCTTCCTCTCTGAAGAACTCTCCGACTGGCCCATTGGCCTATTTATGCTCCTTCCAGAGAGAGGGATTATGGGTAGTTCTACTTAGTACCTTGTTTCAGGTTCTGCCCAAAACATCTTCTTGTAAGATTAGATCAACTCTAATTACTTAGCAGTTAGTAAGGATTCCAACAGTAAACAATTAGAGATATAAAATTTCCCCTAATAATTGATTTGGTTTCATTCCACAAATTTTGGTATGTTGTTTTATTATTGGTATTCTTTTGGATGAAGTTATCAATTGTGTCTATGATTTGTTGTTTCACTCATTCATTCTTTTGGATTAGATTATATTGTTTCTAATTAATTTTTGGTCTATTTTCCCTTGCCCTTTTATTGCATGTGATTTTTTAAAATAACTTTTTATTAACAGAACCCATGCCAGGGTAATTTTTTTTTTTACAACGTTATCCCTTGCACTCGCTTCTGTTCCGATTTTTCCCTTCCCTCCCTCCACCCCCTCCCCTAGATGGCAAGCAATCCTATATATGTTAAATATGTTGCAGTATATCCTAGATACAATATATGTCTGCAGAACCGAACAGTTCTCTTGTTGCACAGGGAGAATTGCATGTGATTTTTGTTTTATAATGATCTGAAAAAAATGTACTTACAATTTCTGCCTTTCTGCATTTGATTTTGAGATCTTTATGTTCTAATGATAATTTTTTTGTATATGTTCCATGAACAGCTAATAAAAGAATACTCCTTTCTGTCTCCATTTATTTTCTCCAAAGATCTATGATATCTCATTTTTTTTCTAAAATTCTAATTACTTCAACTTATTTCTTATTGATTTTGAGGTTTGATTTATGTAATTCTGAGAGAGCAAGGTTGAGATCACCCACTAGTATAGGTTTGCTGTCTAATTCTTCTTGAAGCTCTCTTAACTTCCCCTTTAGCAATTTGGATGCTATACCAATTGGTGCATATATGATTAGTATTGATATTTCAGCCCTTAACAAGGTGTAGTTTCCTTCCTTATCTCTTTTAATTAGATCTACTTTTGCTTTTGATTGATCTGAGATCAGAATCTCTACCTCTGCTTTTGTTTACTTCACCTGAAGCATCATACATTCTGGTCCAGCCTTTTATCTTTATGATGTATGTATAACTCTGCTTTAAATGTGTTTCTTGTAAACGACCTACTGTGAGATTCTGTCTTTTAATCCAGTCTGCTATCTACTTTCATTTTATGGGAGAGTTCATCAAATTAACATGCACAGTTAAAATAACTAATTCTATATTTTCTGCCATCTTATTTACCTCAAGTTATGATTTTCTCTTTCCTTTCCCCCTTTCCTCCCTGATTTTTTGTCTTCTATCATCTCCCTCAAGTTGTCCTCCCCTTTTACAGCCTGTCCCTCTTTCTTACATCTTTCCTTTACTACTTCTATTTTACCTTTCATTACCCTTCCCCATTTTTTCCCCTTTCCCCTCAATTATATGCATAAAAGAGAATTCAGCTGCAGAACAGGTTTAAAAGTCTATAATCCTAAGAGTTTATCTGGAATACAAAGGACTGGGAGTTTTGGGGGAAATCAAATGTCAGAGTTGGATGGTATATTAATTATACAATAGAATGCCTGGAAAGGACAGGGACTTAGAACTGAATTTTAGAGGAGGTGATGTGATTAGAGCATCTGCAGAGCCCCTCAATCATACCAGAGTCATTTTAGTTTTTTTTTTCCCTGTTTTCATTCAAGTCTTCTAATTAGGGTGAACAAATAAGAGAAACATCTACTCTAATACATTGCATTCAGACAGGATCAAATTAAGTGAGGCAAATATATTACTAAAGTTATTCAGTTAAAAAAAAGTAATAGAAGAGGAATTCAAACCCACAGGTTATGATTCATAATCCAGAATTCCTTGTGATTATACTCTGTGCCTCAATGCAGTATGAGATTACTCATATACACTATTAAGATCTGAACAGTGAGTGCTAGGTAGTTAAACACCAAATATTTTCTTTCATTGATAGATGTGAAGAAAAAGATTGTTTGTTCCAAGACAAAAGGGACTGGTTGATTTTCAAATAATTGAAGGGAAGCATTGGTTGGTCTCAATTTTATAATAATAATAAATATGGTTAAAACATATTACCTTTTCTTCCTTTTTTTCACAAAAAAACTAAGATTCATAGAATTCAAAACATCATTCAAAAAGTTAAAAAATAAGTAAGAGAAGAATGCTAACTTTTCAATTATTAAAAACTGAGACTGCTAAGGTTTACTTATATCTCCATGATTCCAAATCCCAGATTTTCCACTATGTAACACTGTCTTATTAAGAAAATGCTTAGAGAAAGAGACTTTAAGAAAGAGGAGCACTGACATTAAAATGTGGTAAGAATTATGGGAAAACTCTCCCTAGATAATACAGAAGGGCAAGAATGACTTGTATTTAAAAGTATGGTGACTTAATTTAAGTAATCATTTTTTTTAGAAGGAATCAAGTTCCTCTTTTAAAGTTAGAGAGAATACAGTAGTATAGGGCAATGCTCAAGGGAACAAAAAAATAGATTAATTGAAAAGTCCTGATATCCCTGAATTCAAACCATGCTCTTATAAGTTCATCAATTTATTCAGATAGTTTGAGCACAGTCTCCTAATATGTCAAGTGATACCAATATTAGAGAGATGCTGTGAGGATAAGTGGATAATATGTAAAGAGTTTCCCCAAAATTAAAGCAACTTATTTTTGCTAGTTACTATTTTTTCTTTTTATTTTCAACATGTGAATTAAAGGAAGCAATAGAATATGGTTTAATCTCATCTAATAAAGGTAAGTGTGAACCATTTTGCTTGCTCAACTCTAAATTCTTTGATCATGAAGAAATTTGCAGATCTACTCATCTAGAAGCTTCCTAAAAGCTTTGAAATACTCAATAATATTGAGAGCTTACATATTCAGGGAAGAAATGCAGAAAGAATGAATTATCTCTTCTCCCTCACACACACTGAGCTCTGACCTATTCACTTAGGCAAAAATTAAAACAAAAACAAATCAAAATCTGTATTCCTTGGCTAGCTAAATAGTCTCAGAGTAATTCCTTGTTCTGTAATATTTTCTTCTTTATTATTACCTCCACTCTTTTTTCTTTCTTACACCACAGTTATTACCTTGTATACTACTACTGCCATATCCTTTGTAACAATGAAAACAGAAAAGAATGGGCCAAATATATACTATTTAACATTAAAATATATTTAACTACTTTTAATTTATTTTAATGTATGATTTTAATTTTAAAATAATATTTTCTTGGAAATTATATGTAAAAATACTATATGATAAAAATAATTCAAATATAAGCAATCTAATATAGGTTATATATGTTGAATTGATGATTTTTTCTGATTCCATAATCTAAGTTCTCCTGACCTACAATGCTAAGAGGGAGGAAATATGTTATATATGTTCAATTGATGATTTTTTCTGATTCCATAATCTAAGTTCTCCTGACCTACAATGCTAAGAGGGAGGAAATATCAATCAGCTTCTTTTGATATGTAAATTGTTATTGAAATTAATGTGGACTCACTTATGCCTTAGTTTCCCTTTTTTTTTTTTATATCTATATAGTGATTGTGGCTTCTATTATACTGGTTATATTTCTTTTCCTTGATATCCTTTAAAACTTGTTTATCACTCCTTTAATTCTTTACATTGATTTTCCTTCTTATACAACATTTCATCATATCCATTTGACAAAACATGTTCATCTATTGCTGGATAAAAATCTACACTTTTTTTTCTCTTTCACAAAACAAAAATAGTATTTTCTTCCTACAGGATCAAGCTGTTACTAATTTTCTTAATGCTCCATTATTGAGATTGCTGAGTTAAAGATGGTGATAGGTAATTGACTATATGTTTGCATAACTCCAAAGTGTTTCTCACACTATGTACATGACGACATTATAATTGTGTGTATATTTTTCCTAAGAAATTCAAACTTGATTATTTAAATTTTTACCTTATTATCATGATTTGTGAAAAAGGAAATAAATATTTCAATTTTTATTTATCTTATTAGTAATGTTGTTATAATAATTAATGGCAATTTCTTATTTTATATATACAATCTGGTAACATTTTTTCAGTTCTTATATACACAAGAATATGGGATCTTAGTTTTGCCTATTGATGATAATTTCAAATGTCATTTAAATACCAAAGATTTTCAGGAGTATATAAAAATTAGTGGTCCTTAATTATTATTACATTAAATTTTTTCCATGAGAAATGTTTCATTTCATACAACTAAAATGATAATTTTTGTTTCTGTTCTCTTTTATGCCTTACTTTGTTACTGGAGTTGCTTCTTATTGGGCCATGACTGTTAGTATAGAACACAAGAGGACCTGGGATGATATTCTTCTTCTGATATTTGATATTGCTAAGAACTTTCTCAAGTGATTTAAACTCTCTGATACTGGATTACCTTCCTTGTAAAACGGAGGTCTTAATTTTCCATACCTCAATGTGTTTTGTTTATTGAAAAAGAAATAATATATAACATACTTGACAAATCATCAAACACCAAACATATTAGCTAATTTGACAGTTATGTTTTTGTTTTGTTTTGGTTTTTTTCTGAGGCAATTGGGGTTAAGTGACTTTCCCAGGGTCATAAAGTTAGGAAGTGTTCAGTGTCTGAGACCAGATTTGAAGTGAGGTCCTCCTGACTTCAGGGCTGATGCTCTATACACTGCTCCACCTACATGCCCCTAATTTGTGAGTTTTATAATTATGCATCTGCAATGAATTTCCTTATTTTATTCAGCATTAAAATTAGTATGATCTTGAATGTCAACAATAAACCCACATAATCAATTGTAATTATTCAAAACCTGGAAATTTTGGCAACCTAAAAGCTTATTGAAGGACCATAAAATATCTTATGGACAAGGAAAACAATATCCTATTGTTAGGAAGACAATCACTTACTTCAGAGATTCCCCCCCACTTTTTTTTTTTTTTTTTACAAAAGTACATAATACTAATTAGTATTTTGTCTGACAATCATTCATACATGTCTCCACTTTGCAGAGAAATAATGTGTGATGAATGAGGTATGTATTTTCTGCAATGGCAAATTTCTTGATTTGTTTTACAAAGCTCTAATTTGCTGTGAGATATGCTGTGATGTGAGTCTGTGCGTGTGTGTGTGTGTGTGTGTGTGTGTGTGTGTGTGTGTGTGTTGGGGAGGGGTTAGGTTAGAGAGTGGCCAACAACTAGATCTTGGGGAAAAAAGTTACATCGATGTAAAAAAAAAAGAAAAGAAATAATACAATGAACAAAAAAAGGGCACTCTTGCTATTCTTTTAGAGAAGAGATATGTTTTAGTGAAGAAAATCAGAAAGGAAGATATATGCTCAAGGAGGAATTCTTAGTGATTTGATGTTTATTTAAGGTAGGTCACTATTAGAGTGACCAAAGTCTTTAAGTTGAGCTTTGCCTTTATTTGTATGTTTATATCTTTTGTTTGTGTTTGCTTTTTCCATGAGGTCATATAGCTAGAATGGAGTAGTTTTTCCCTAAATATAGTTTAATGAGAATTTAGTCGAAATTGCAATTGTAACATATGTTCTTTAACATTGATGAATTAATCTGTATTTCTCTACACATGGGAAGAGAGGAAATCTGGCACCAGATAATCACCTATAGATATTGTGCAAACAAGTTCCTTAAGGAGCTTAAGATTACCAATCAGTGCTGTTCAGCCTAAGTAATGAAGGTGGACAACAAACATTATAATATATGCTTGTAACAATTTGGAAGTAAATGGATATTTGGGTAGATATGTGGTAAAATGACAGCCTCTTTCTGAGTTTAAATGTCTCTGTGACCGTACAGAAGTCATTTAACCCTTTTTGTCACCATTTCCTCACTTTTAAAACGTTAACAAAAAGCATTAAAAAAGGAAATGTCAAACCACTCCAGTATCTTTGCCTTGAAAATCCCCAAATGGATAACAAAATGTCAGGCATAACTCTAATGTTTGAACAGTACCAAAGAATATTTGACAAATTGTTGGATACAATTTTACATCCAAATCCTACTCCCTTTTATTAGCCAATAAATGATAAAACTATATGCTGAAAATATAGAATGAAATTATGCTTAGCACATGACCAAATAAACTAACTCAAATTGGTGCACTAACTCAGACAGAATTATTACCTACCATTTTCTTTATATAATGTTTCATAGAAAAAGTTATAGAAGTCTTAAAAGTTCTAAGTACTTAACTATTAAAATTAAGAATAAATTGATTTTTCCACACTAAATATTTTTCATTGAAATCTACGTGAAAGAAAAGATTTTAAAACACAGAAGTCAATCAAAAGAAGTCAGAATAATTTCTGAATGAAATGGCTTTTATGTCATCAAATTGTCCCAAAACTATTTTGTGTGAGCCTATGGACAGTAAGTTGACATGATAATACTTTAAAAAACATTTTTTTTGGCTTATACAAATATCCATAGAACATTGATGATTTAAGATTATCAATAGAATTGTGACTTCTCTAGGAAATAATTCCATGTGAAATGATAATGAATGAATAATGATGCTGACAGTGATGCCTTGAATTGAACTTGAACAATTTTC
Organism: Antechinus flavipes; assembly: GCF_016432865.1. Lineage (NCBI taxonomy): Eukaryota > Metazoa > Chordata > Mammalia > Dasyuromorphia > Dasyuridae > Antechinus > Antechinus flavipes. The sequence goes on from NC_067403.1 coordinate 244,872,506, forward strand.
AAGTTTTTTTTGAATTCCCCATTCAAAATAATCTTTCTAACAAAAGGCAGGTGTAAGTAGAAATTTGCTTTCCTTTTCATAGATGAAAAAGCAAATGCACTTTACTTATTTAGTTTATCTTCTAGTCAGTACTCTTAAGTGAAATCCAATCATATCTGCCTTATAGAGTAAAATTAAATATTGTTTCATCTTTTCTAATGTTCAGAAACAGAAGTTGAAAATGAGTGATATTTAAAGATTAAGTGATATTGACATATTCCCTGATTACAGAATCATAAACATTGATCTGAAAAAGATCTCAGAACTACTGTAATCCTTTTATAGTATAGATGAGGAAGCCTAGGCACAATAAAATTATATCACTATTCAAGACAGCAAATAATAAGCACTAAAAGAGAGACTTCAATATGAATTTTATGGGTACAGATTGAAAGTGTTCTCAGATTATCACAATTGAAGAACTAAAAGGGCTAGAGAGATATCATATTTATAGTTCAGTATAGATATTTATTAAATTAAAAGAAAATATAATGTTTTTGTTTCTTTTTATCATTATGCTTTAAAAATATCAATCTTCTATATGTATGTGTGCCTTCAAAAACCTAGCGCTATTACTCCATAATTTGACATTTCATACATGGAATAGATTTACCAGATGCATGTCTTAGCTGAAGATAAAACTCAATTATTTTTCAATAATTTAATACATACAGCATAAGGAATGAATAGAATAAGATTTCAAATTAGAGTTTGAAAAGAGAAAAACTTAATTTAATGTTATTCATCCATTATTACAGATGACAAAATCTCTAAAGATGGTATTTTAAGCATTATTCAATAAACAAGGCATTTGGGAATAGGAAATATTCCTGAACTAATATCACAATGGTGATCCACATATTGAATACACATCTTTTGTTATTTGTTATGTGTTATTGTTCAATGTACATAGAGATATATGACAAGACACTTGTCAAAAAAAAAACTTAGAATTTTTTTTTTTATTTTAATGTTTTTGATGGTATTCTATTTTTCCAAATGCATGCACAGATTGTCTTCAATATTAATATTAGCAATCTATATTTCCAGATGTTTCTCCCTATCATCCCTCCTTCCCTTTTCTGAGACAGAAAGTTATCTAATATAGATTAAATTGTAAAACTCTTGTAAACATATTTCCATATTTGTCATGGCGAGCAAAAAAAAAAAATCAGATCAAAATGGCAAAAAAAAAAAAAAAAAAAAAAAGATTAGAGGGGAAAAAATAAATAAGGAAACAAATAATAAAAATAACCAAAAAGGTGAAAATCCATGCTTTGATTCACACTGAGTCTTCATTGTTCTCTCTCTGGATGTGGATGGCATTTTAGTCATTAATCTATTGGAACTGCTTTGAATCACTTGATTATTGAAAAGAGCCAAGTCCAACACAGATGATCATCATATATTTTTATTGTTATTGTATACAATATTCTCTTGGTTCTGCTCATTTCACTTAGCACCATGTAAATTATCTAAAGACTTAGCATTTCAGAACCAAAATGGAATACATGTATGAAAATACAGGAAAAGGTCAATATATGCTAGTTAGAAATTAATGGGTTTTTGTCATGATCAAGTAATTCCATGAGGGGACAAATGTCTGCTAGTTAACGTGATCAAGTAAAGATGAGATAGGTCTTGAGAAAATGGAAAAATCTGATGAGAAATGAGTAGGAAAAAAAAAAATTTCCAGAAAGAAAAAAATCATGAATAAAGCTTTAAAAACTAACAAAACAAGTCTCTTAAGGCCATTACTGTTGGAGAAATTAAAATTTTATTCAATTCCATAAAATTCATATCTTTAGTAAAAGCCATGGCTTCTGATATCAGGAGAACCTTTAAAAAATCAAAATATTAATGGTGATATAGAAGGTAGATATGAAAGTTAGGTAATTTCAACGAAGTGATTGGATATTTCTAAACATCTATATTTTCACTCTGATACTCAAGAAAGGTAGTTTTAGAACATTGGTATCTTGCCTGACATATGTACATAGTTTACCTAAATTCATTTGTTATATTCACTTTCTAAAAGAGAATATAGAATGTTAAGAGTTGGAAGTGACCTTTGTAGAATAGAATATTAAATGCCAAGTATATATAGGAAGATAATATAAATTACAAATGTTATCAGCGTTATAACAGGTTGTTTAAACAACAGCTTTTCTCCATGTCCCTTTCTATATTTCTAAGTTATAAACTGAGGCCTAGGAGAAGAAAGTTATTTGCTCATTTTGAATTCAATATTTCCACAGCCATTACAAATTGACCAAATGGAAAGAAGCAATGTTACATTCGTGGTGGAATTCATTCTCCTGGGATTTTCTGACCTTCCCAATCTCCGAAGTCTTCTATTTGGAATTTTCTTAATCATCTATATTAATATACTTATAGGAAATGGCCTGCTCATTGTTATAACCAAGACAAGTCCTGCTCTTCAAACCCCCATGTACTTTTTCCTTGGAAATTTTTCTTTCTTGGAAATCTGTTACACATCAGTCACTCTCCCGAGAATACTTAGAGATATTTGGACTCAGAAGGGAAACATCCCATTTGTGTCCTGTGCTTTGCAAATTTGTTCCCTTTATATTCTAGGAATTGCAGAGTGCTTATTCCTGGCTGTGATGGCTTATGACAGATATGTAGCCATCTGTAAGCCTCTTTACTATCCTCTCATCATGAATCACAGGACGTGTGTCCAAATGGTGATTGCCTCCTGGATCACAGGAGTACCAGCCCAAATAGGACTCACATATCATATTTTCTCTCTGAAATTTTATGGTCCTAACAAACTCAATCATATTTTCTGTGATGCCTCACCACTGCTGGAGGTTGCCTTTGGGGACACATATCAGAGAGAGATCACTGTCCATGTTAATACTTTCTTTTTTGTCATGATTCCCTTTCTGTTAATCCTAACATCCTATTTCAGAATCATAGCCACCATCCTGAAGCTACCATCGACTTCTGGGAAATCCAAAGCCTTTTCTACTTGTTCTTCTCACCTCATGGTTGTATGTTTATTCTATGGGTCTGCTAGTATTATGTATTTGCGACCCAAATCCAGTCATTCACCTAAATCAGACAAGATCTTTGCTCTTTTCTATACTATTGTGACTCCAGTGTTAAACCCTATAATATACAGCCTGAGGAATAAGGATGTAATTGTTGCACTGAGAAAATTGCTTCCCAAATGATGTGATTCATTAATCAAATGGTCAAATCTAAAAAAAATAAATAATTAAAATAGTTTTTCTTTCCTTTTGTCACATTGAAACTAAGAAATAGATTTCTCCTTTTCATAAATTTTCTATATGTTAAAAAAAGTATAATTGATTATATTTAAAGATACCCACTGCTTTCTATGATGTCTAGTTTATTTCTCTAGTACTTGACTAGATTAATGAAAGTGTCCTTTATCTCAAATGGCGATTATTTTCTACAGAAACATCAAGTTAAACCTGAGTATATTTTGTCCTGTTGTCCTAAAAAAAGTCAAACTTACTTCTTTTTTTATTAAAGCATTTTATCTTGAAAACATATTCATGGATAATTTTTCAACATCGACCCTTACACAACCTTGTGTTCCAAATTTTCCCTTTCTTCCCTCCACCCCTCCCCTGCATGAAAAATAATCCAATATATGTTAAACATTGTTAAAAAATATGTTAAATTCAATATATATATATATATATATATATATATATATATATATATATATATATATATATATCATGATGAACAAGAGAACCAGACCAAAGAGGGGAAAATGAGAAAGAAAACAAAATGCAAGCAATAAAAAGATAGAAAATGCTACATTATGATCCATACTCAGTTCCCACAGTCCTCTCCCTGGGTGTAGAAGGCTCTCTTCATCACAAGATCATTGGAAATGGCATCAATCATCTCACTGTTATAAAAAGTCATGTCCATCAGAGTTTATCATTGTATAATCTTTTTTGGTGCAGTGTGTAATGATCTCCTGTTTCTGCTCATTTCACTTAGTATCAGTTCATGTAAGTCTGTCCAGGCCTCTCTGAAATCATCCTCTTTTTCCTTTCTTACAGAACAATAATATTCAATAACATTTATATACCATAACTTATTCAGCCATTTTCCAATTGATGGTCATCCACTCAGTTACCTGTTTCTTACCACTATGAAAAGGACTGCCACAAACATTTTTGAAAATGTGGCTGTGACCCTTTCCCTCCTTTAAGATCTCTTTGAGATAAAAGCCTAGTATAATCACTACTGGGTCAAAGAGTATGCACAGTGTGATAACTTATTGAACATAGTTCCAAACTGCTCTGCAGAATGGTTGGATGTGGTCACAGTTCCACCAACAAAGTATGTGTCCTAGTTTTCCCACATGCCCTCCAATATTCATCATTATCTTTTCCTGTCATCTTAATGTATCTAAGAAGTGTGGTATCTCACAGTTGTCTTAATATGCCTTTATCTGATTAATAATAATTTAGAGTATCTTTTCATAAGAGTACAAATGGTTTCAATTTCTTCATCTGAAAATTATCTATTCAAATTTTTACCATTTATCATTTGGAGAATGGTTTGAATTCTGATAAATTTGAGTCAGTTCTCTATATATTTTAGAAAAAAAAGGCCTTTATCAGAACCCTAAAATGTAAAAATGTTTTCCCATTTTAATGCTTCCCTTCTAACCTTGTTTGCAATAGTTTTGCTTGTACAAAAAACTTTTTAATTTAATATAATCAAAATTATCTATTTGGTATTCAATAATGAGTTCCTGTACTTCCTTGGTCACAAATTACTTCCTTTTTCACAGATTTGAGAGGTGAACTATCCTATGTTCATCTAATTCACTTATAATGTTACTCTTGATGTCTAAAAAAAAAAAAAAATCTTTTTGCCCTTATCTTGCTTTTGTTAATTGTGTGTCAATGCCTAATTTCTTCTACTAAATTTCCAATTTTCTCAGCAGTTTTTGTCAAATCATGAGTTCATATCCCAAAAGCTGGGGTCTTTAGGGTTTGTCAAATACTAGATTACTAAATTTATTTACTATTTTTCCTGTAATCCTAGTGTATTTCACTGGTCAATTGCTCCATTTCTTAGGGTAGTACTATATGGTTTTAATGGTTGCTACTTTATAAAATAGTTTTAGATCTGTCAAAACTAGGCCACCTCCATCAGCATTTTTCATTAATCTCTTTAAAATTCTTGAACTTGTGTTCTTCCAGATGAACTTTGTTATTAGTTTTTCTAACTCTGTAAAATAACTTCTTGGGAGTTTAATTGACTAACCTAATGATTGGCACCAAATAAGTAGATTGATTTAGGTAGTATTGTAATTTTTATTATATTTGCTTGGCCTATACCTGAGCACTTGACATTTTTCCAACTTATTAGATCTGACTTTGTGTGGAAAGTGTTTCGTAGTTATGTTCATATAGTTCCTGACTTTCCCTTGAAAGATAGATATCCAAATATTTCATAATATTGACAATTATATTGAATTGAATTTCTCAGCTAAAGATAGCTGTTCTACTTTGTTGTTAATATATAAAAATGCTGATGATTTATATGGATTTATTTTTGTATTCTACAACTTTGCTAAAGTTGTGGATTATTTCTAATAGTTTTTTTAAGTTGATTCTCTAGAGTTCTCTAAGTATATCATCATATCATCTGCAAAAATGACAACTTGGTTTCCTCATTACCTACTCTAATTCCTTTAATCTCTTTTTCTTCTCTTATTGTCAAAGCCAGCATTTCTAATACAATATTGAATATTAATGATGATAGTGGTTAACCTTGTTTCACCCCTGATCTTATTGGGAATGGTTTCAACTTATCCCCATTACATATGATTCTTGCTGATGATTTTAAATAGATGTTACTGTTCATTTTAAGGAAAAGTCCATTTGTTACTACACTCTGTAGTGTTTTTAATAGGAATGGGTGCTGAATTTTATTAAATGCATTTTCCTCATCAATTGAAACAATCACATGTTTTTGTTAGTTTGGTTATTGATATAGTCAATTATGTTAGTAGCTTTCCTAATATTGAACTAGTCCTGCATTCCTGGGAGAAATTGTACTTGGACATTTTGTACTATCTTGGGAATGATTTTCTGTAATTTCCTTGCTAATATTTAATTCAAGATATTTGAATCAATATTCATTAGGGAATTTAGTCTTTAATTTTCTTTCTCTATTTTTACCCTACATTATTTAGCTCTGAGCACCATATCTGTGTCATTAAAGTAATTTTGTAGAACTCCTATTCTCCCTATTTGTTCAAATAGTTTATATAGTATTGGAATTAATCATTACTTAAATATTTGGTACAATTCACATGTAAATCCATCTGCCTCTGAGTTTATTAATAGCTTTTTTCTAAAATGGGAATATTTATTTCCTCTTCTGTTACCTTGGGCAATCTATATATTTGTGTAGATACTCCTCCATTTCATTTAGATTATCAAATTTATTGGCATATAGTTTGACAAAATAACTCTAAATTATTGCATTGATTTCCTCTTCCTTGATTTTTGAGACTAACATTTTTTCTTCTTTTTTTCTAATCAAATTAACTAAAGATTTATCATTTTGTTGGGTTTTTTTTCATAAAACTAATTCTTAGTTTTATTCATTAATTCAATAGTTTTCTTATTTTCAATTTTTAAATTTCTTTTTTTTTTCAAAATTTCAAATTTGGTATTTAATTGAGAGTTTTTAATTTTTTCCCTAGCTTTTTTTAGTTGTAAGCCCATTTCATTGACTTTCTCCTTCTCTGTTTTATGCAAGTAAGCATCTTAAATATAAAATAATCCCTAATGTGCTTTTTGGCTGCAATCCACAAATTTTGGCATTTTGCCTCATTATTGTCATTCTCTTGCATGAAGATATTTATTGCATATATAATTTGTTGTTTTACCCATTCATTCTTTTGGATTAGATTATTTAGCTTTCAATTAATTTTTGGTCTATTTTCCCCTAGTCATTTATTGCATGTGATTTTTATTGCATATTGATATGGAAAAAATATATATTTGTGATTTCTGCCTTTTTGCATTTGATTTTGAGGTTTGAATTGACTTAACACATGGTCAATTTTTATATAGGTTCCTTGAACTGCTGAGAAAAAAAATAAACTCTTTTTTGTCTCCATTCAATTTTCTCCAAAGATCTATCACACCACACCTATTTTTTTTAGTTGTTATGGCCAGAACTCTTGTACTTGAAACAGGGATTCTTACTAGGTGTTGTCAGTGGAATTGATAAAACAATGGTTATCTAGTTTAGTATGATAATTAATAGTTCTCTAGTTCAGTATATGTACTTAATACTTAATATAGTTCCACAAGATTCACACCTATGATGATATAATTAAAAGAGAGCATATAAGCTGGGACAAACTCAGCCAGGATGGGACTCAGAGCCAGATTCATTCACTTCATCTCACATCACTATAGTTTTGTTGTCTATTTATCCTTGAAACTCTCTTAACTTCTAGTTTAGGAATTTGGATGCTATACCACTTGGTACATATATAGTTAGTATTGATATTACCTCTTTATCTATGGTATCCTTTAGCAAGATATAATTTCCTTCCTTATCTCTATTAGGTCTGTTTTTGCTTTTGCTTGATCTGAGATTGAAGGGAATCTGAAACTCTCTATAACTCCTACAAGGAGACTTTCTCCTTGAATCCTGCCAATGTAAAGACCCAATTATTTCTCTGTCAAATTTTGCCACTAAGGAATTCAGCCTTTCTATTCATTCATAGCAAAGGCTGACTTCCCAATGCCAATAATAAACCATTTTTTTTTGTTTGTTTGTTTGTTTACTTGCTTTGTTTGTTTGTTTGTTTTAATCAGTCTAGCTTTTCAGCTTTGTAAATTCCTTTACAAAGGACCTCTGCACCACTAGAAGGGGGCTCCCCAAAACTCCCTACACATGCATCTAATCCCAATGGGTTTTAGGAGGGCCATGTCTCTACCCTGAAGCCTGAAACTTTCACTAACCTTATCATCTAAATCCCTGACCACCAGGAACCCAAATCTCATCATTTGGTTCCCTGAATCTAATCTCATCAGAATCAGGATGGCCTGTTATTTTTATTTCACCTGGCACATAATAAATTATGCTCCAGTCTTTTACCTTTATTCTATATTGTATCATGTATCACTATACTTTAAATGTGTTTCTTGTAAATAACATATTGTAGGATTCTGAAATTTAATCCAGTCTACTTTCTGCTTCCACTTTATGAAAGAATTCATCCCATTCAAATTCATAGTTAATAACCATTTCTTTGTTTTCTGCTATTTTATTTACCCTAAGTTATTATTTTCTTTTTCCTTTCTCCCTTCTCCCCTCCCCAGTATTTTGCTTCTGACTACAATATCCTTCAAACTCCTCTTCTCCTTTAGAGGCTCTCTTTCCTTATTACTTCCGTTTTCCCTACTATTTAGTTTCCCCCTTTCCCTCTCCCACATCCCTAGAAGGTGAGACAAGTTTCTCTGTGAAACCAAATATGTCCTGTATTCCTCTTTGATAAAAATCGAATTAGAGTTAAGATTCACACAATGTTCATCCACCTCCTTTCTTTCCCTCAATTATAATAGGTCTTCTTTGCCTCTTACATGAGATTTAATTTCCCTTATTTTACCTCTTTTCCCTCTTTTTCCAGTACAATCCCCTTTTTACCTTAAGTCTCTCTTCATATTATCATAATAAAATAAAATTATACATGCACTTTCTAAGTATACCTGGAATATGAAAATTTCACCTATTTTTGATGAAAAAAAAAACCAGAACTTAACAAAAAGTTTCATCTACAAATATAGAACTCAAGAGAAACCTAAAAAGGTAAAAATAAATCTTGGGAACTATATTTCCATTATAAAGCTGTATAAAGAATACGTGTATACCTTGTTTTGGAAACTAGATGTAGGAAGAACATTGTACTTGGAAAAGGGTAAAGTGGGGGTACTACATCTCACAAAGAGGCAAAGAAACATTATATCTGAGAGAAATAATGGAGAGGGAGGAATATAGTGGGTATCTTACTGCCCTCAGAATTGGCTTAAAGAGAAAAAATTTAGACATATTCAATTTTGGGGGAAATTTCTCCTACCACATTGAAAAGTGAGAGGGGAATAGTGAAAAGGGAAGGAATAAGCTAAGGTGAAGGGAATACAGAAACTGTGAGAAAAAGGAGGAAGATAGGGGGAGGAACTCTAAGGTGGGAGGAGGGATACTAAAAAGAGAGGGCTGTGAGAAGCAAGTGGTACTCACAAGTTTAATACTGGGGAGGGGGCTAAGAGGGAAAAAAGAGAGAAAAGGATAAACAGTGGTTAATAAGATGGCAAGTAATACAGAATTGGTAATTTTAACCAAAAATGCGAATGGGGTAAACTCCCCCATAAAGAGGAAGCGGTTAGCAGAATGGATTAAAAGCCAGAATCCTACAACATGTTTTTTACAGGAAACACACCTGAAGCAAGAAGATACATACAGAGTAAAGTTAAAAGGTTGGAGCAGAATCTACTATTCTTCAGATAAAGTCAAAAAAGCAGGGGTAGCCATCTTGATCTCGGATCAAGCAAAAGCAAAAATTGATCTAATTAAAAGAGATAAGGAAGGGCATTATATCTTGCTAAAGGGTAGCATGGATAATGAAGCACTATCTGTATTAAACATATATGCACCAAGTGGTGTAGCATCTAAATTCTTAAAAGAGAAATTAAGAGAGCTGCAAGAAGAAATAGACAGCAAAACTATAATAGGGGGAGATCTCAACCTTGCACTCTCAGAATTAGATAAATCAAATCACAAAATAAATAAGAAAGAAGTCAAAAAGGTAAATAGAATACTAGAAAAGTTAGATATGATAGCTCCCTGGAGAAAACCAAATGGAGACAGAAAGCTGTATACTTTCTTCTCAGCAGTTCATGGAACCTCTACAAAAATTGACCATATACCAGGACTTAAAAACCTCAAACTCAAATGCAGTAAGGCAGAAATAATAAGTGCATCCTTTTCAGACAATGCTGCAATAAAAATTCCATTCAACAAAAAGCCAGGGGAAAATAGGCCAAAAAATACTTGGAAACTAAATAATCTCATGCTAAAAAATGTTTGGGTGAAACAGCAAATCATATATATAATTAATAATTTCACCCAATAATGAGACATCATACCAAAATGTGTGGGATACAGCCAAAGTGGTAATAAAGAGAAATTTCATATCTCTAGAGACCTCTTGTATAAAATAGAGAAAGGAAAGGTCAATGAATTGGGCTTGCAACTAAAAATGCTAGAAAAGGAACAAATTAATACCCATAGTCAAACACTAAACTTGAAATTTTAAAAATAAAAGGAGAGATCAATAAAATTGAAAGTAAAAAAAAAAAAAAACAACTATTGAATTAATTAACAAAACTAAGAGTTGGTTCTATGAAAAAACCAATAAATTAGACAAACCCTTACTAAATCTGATTTAAAAAAGGAAAGAGGAAAATCAAATTGTTAGTCTTAAAAATGAAAAGGGAGAACTCTCCACTAACGAAGAGGAAATTAGACCAATAATTAGGAGTTACTTTGCCCAACTTTATGCCAATAAATTCGACAAGATAAATGAAATGAAAGAGTACCTTCAAAAATATAGCTTGCCCAGATTAACAGAGGAAGAAGTAAATATCCTAAACAGTCCCATTTTAGAAAAAAGAAATAGAACAAGCTATTAACCAACTTCCTAAGAAAAAACCCCAGTACCAGATGGATTTACTTGTAAATTCTACCAAACATTTAAAGAACAATTAACTCCAATGCTATATAAACTATTTGAAAAAAATAGGGATTGAAGGAGTCCTACCAAATTCCTTTACGACACAGACATGGTACTGATACCTAAACCAGGTAGGTCGAAAACAGAAAGAAAATTATAGACCAATCTCCCTAATGAATATTGATGCTAAAATCTTAAATAAAATATAAGCAAAAAGATTACATAAAATCATCCCCAGGATAATATACTATGACTCAGTAGGATTTATATTAGGAATGCAGGGCTGGTTCAATATTAGGAAAACTATTAGCATAATTGACTATGTCAATAACCAAACTAACAAAAACTATATGATCATCTCAATAGATGCAGAAAAAGCATTTGATAAAATCCAACATCCATTCCTAATAAAAACACTTGAGAGAATAGGAATAAAAGGACTTTTCCTTAAAATAGTTAGGAGGATATATTTAAAACCATCAGTAAGTATCATATACAATGGGGAAAAACTGGAACCTTTCCCAGTAAGATCTGGAGTGAAGCAAGGTTGCCCACTATCACAATTATTATTCAACATTGTATTAGAAATTCTAGCCTCAGCAATAAGAGTCAAGAAAGAGATTAAAGGAATTAGAGTAGGCAATGAGGAAACCAAATAATCACTCTTTGCAGATGATATGATGTTATACTTAGAGAACCCCAGAGATTCTACTAAAAAGCTAATAGAATTAGGCATGGACCCACACTTAATACCATATACCAAGATAAGATCAAAATGGGTCTATGACCTAGGCATAAAGAACGAGATTATAAATAAATTAGAGGAACATAGAATAGTTTATCTCTCAGACTTGTGGAGAAGAAATTTGTGACCAAAGATGAACTAGAGACCATTACTGATCACAAAATAGAAAATTTTGATTACATCAAATTAAAAAACCTTTGTACAAATAAAACTAATGCAAACAAGATTAGAAGGGAAGCAACAAACTGGGAAAACATTTTCACAGTTAAAGGTTCTGATAAAGGCCTCATTTCCAAAATATATAGAGAACTGACTCAAATTTATAAGAAATCAAGCCATTCTCCAATTGATAAATGGTCAAAGGATATGAACAGACAATTTTCAGAGGATGAAATTGAAACTATTACCACTCATATGAAAGAGTGTTCCAAATCATTATTGATCAGAGAAATGCAAATTAAGACAACTCTGAGATACCACTACACACCTGTCAGATTGGCTAAGATGACAGGAAAAAATAATGATGAATGTTGGACGGGATGCGGGAAAACTGGGACACTAATGCATTGTTGGTGGAGTTGTGAACGAATCCAACCATTCTAGAGAGCAATCTGGAATTATGTCCAAAAAATTATCAAATTGTGCATATCCTTTGATCCAGCAGTGTTTCTATTGGGCTTATATCCCAAAGAAATACTAAAGAAGGGAAAAGGACCTGTATGTGCCAAAATGTTTGTAGCAGCCCTGTTTGTAGTGGCTAGAAACTGGAAAATGAATGGATGCCCATCAATTGGAGAATGGCTGGGTAAATTGTGGTATATGGATGTTATGGAATATTATTGTTCTGTAAGAAATGACCAGCAGGATGAATACAGAGAGGACTGGCGAGACTTACATGAACTGATGCTAAGTGAAATGAGCAGAACCAGGAGATCATTATACACTTCGACAACGATATTGTATGAGGACATATTTTGATGGAAGTGGATTTCTTTGACAAAGAGACCTGAGTTTCAATTGATAAATGACGGACAAAAGCAGCTACACCCAAAGAAAGAACACTGGGAAACGAATGTGAACTATCTGCATTTTTGTTTTTCTTCCCAGGCTATTTATACCTTCTGAATCCAATTCTCCCTATGCAACAAGAGAACTGTTCAGTTCTGCAAACATATATTGTATCTAGGATATACTGCAACATATCCAACATATAAAGGACTGCTTGCCATCTAGGGGAGGGGGCGGAGGGTGGGAGGGAGGGAAAAAAAATCAGAACAGAAACGAGTGTCAATATAAAGTAATTATTAAATAAAAATTAAATTAAAAAAAAGAAGCTAATAGAAATAATTCACATCTTTAGCAAAGTTGCAGGATACAAAATAAATCCCCATAAATCCTCAGCATTTTTATAGATCACCAACAAAATCCAACAGCAAGAGATACAAAGAGAAATTCCAGTTAAAATAACTGTTGACAGCATAAAATATTTGGGATGCTATCCACCAAAGGAAAGTCAGGTATTATATGAGCAAAATTACAAAAAAACTTTCCACACAAATAAAGTCAGACAAATAATTGGAAAAATATTAAGTACTCTTCAATAGGCCGAGCAAATATAATAAAGATGAAAATACTCCCTAACTAATCTCTATTTAGTGCTATACCAATCAGACTTCCAAGAAAATATTTTAATGATCTAGAAAAAATAACAACAAAATTCATATGGAAGAACAAAAGATCGAGAATCTCAAGGGAATTAATAAAAAAAAAAATCAAATGAAGGCGGCCTAGCTGTACTTGATCTAAAACTATATTATAAAGTAGTAGTCACCAAAACCATTTGGTATTGGCTAAGAAATTTATTAGTTGATCAGTGGAATAGAGTTAGGTTCACAAGACAAAATAGTCAATTATAGCAATCTAGTGTTTGACAAATGCAAAGATCCTAACTTTTGGGATAAGAATTCATTATTTGACAAAAACTACTGGGAAAAATTGGAAGTTAGTATTGTAGAAATTAGGCATGGACCCACACTTAACACCGTTTACCAAGATAAGATCAAAATGGATCCATGATTTAGGCATAAAGAACGAGATTATTAATAAATTAGAGGAACATAGGATAATTAAATATGTGACCAAAGATGAACTAGAGACCATTACTGATCACAAAATCGATTTTGATTACAACAAATTAAAAAGCCTTTGTACAAACAAAACTAATGCAAACAAGATTAGAAGGGAAGCAACAAACTGGGAAAAACATCTTCACAGTTAAAGGTTCTGATAAAGGCTTCATTTCCAAAATATATATAAAAAAATTGACTAATTTATAAGAAATCAAGCCATTCTCCAATTGACAAATGGTCAAAGGATATGAACAGACAATTTTCAGGTGGTGAAATTGAAACTATTTACACTCATATGAAAAAGTGTTCCAAATCACTATTGATCAGAGAAATGAAAATTAAGATTATTCTGAGATACTACTACACACCTATCATATTGGCTAAGATGACAGGAAAAAATAATGATGAATGTTGGAGGGGAGGCGGGAAAACTGGGACATTGATGCATTGTTGGTGGAATTGTGAAGGACTCCAACCATTCTGGAGAGCAATCTGGAATTATGCCCAAAAAGTTATCAAACTGCGCATACCCTTTGATCCAGCAGTGCTATTACTGGGCTTATACCACAAAGAGATACTAAAGAAAGGAAAGGGACCTGTATGTGCCAAAATGTTTGTGGCAGTCCTGTTTGTAGTGGCTAGAAACTGGAAATTGAGTGGATGCCCATCAATTGCAGAATAGTTGTGTAAATTGTGGTATATGAATGTTATGGATTATTATGTTCTGTAAGAAATGAACAGCAGGAAGAATACAGAGAGGACTGGCGAAACTTTCATGAACTGATGCTAAGTGAAATGAGCAGAACCAGGAGATCATTATATATCTCAACAACAATAATGTATGAGGATGTATTCTGATGGAAGTGGATTTTTTCAACAATGAAAAGATCTAACTCAGTTTCAATTGATCAATGATGGACAGAAGCAGCTACACCCAAAGAAAGAACACTGGGAAATGAATGTAAACTGTTTGCATTTTTGTTTTTCTTCCCAGGTTATTTCTATCTTCTGAATCCAATTCTTCCTGGGCCACAAGAGAACTGTTCAGTTATGCACACATATCATTGTATCTAGGATATACCATGACATTTTTCTAATCAAATTAACTAAACTTTTATCTATTTTTTTTCAAATTTGGTATTTAATTGAGGGTTTTAAATTTGTTCTTTTGTTAGCTTTTTTAGTTGAAAGTCCAATTAACTGATCTTCTCTTTTTCTATTTTATGCAAGTAAACAATTAGAGATATAACATTTCCCCTAATAATTGATTTGGCTTCATTCCATAAATTTTGGTATGTTGTTTTATTATTGTTATTCTCTTGGATGAAATTATCAATTGTGTCTATGATTTGTTGTTTCACTTATTCATTCCTTTGGATTAGATTATATACTTTCTAATTAATTTTTGGTCTATTTTCCCTTGGCCTTTTATTGCATGTGATTTTTATTGCATAATGATTTTAAAATACATATATATATACTTATAGTTTCTGCCTTTCTGTATTTGATTTTGAGATCTTTATGTTCTCATATATGATAAATTTTTGTATACATTCCATGACCAGCTAATAAAAAGTATACTGCTTTCTGTCTCCATTCAATTCTCTCCTAAGATTTATCATATCTCATTTTTTTTCTAAAATTCTAAAAACTTCAATTTATTTCTTATTGATTTTGAGGTTTGATTTATGCAATTCTGAGAGTCTAAGGTTGAGATCACCTAATAGTATAGGTTTGCTGTCTAATTTTTCTTGAAGCTCTCTTAACTTCCCCTTTAGCAATTTGGATGCTGTACCAATTGGTGCATATATGATTAGTATTGACATTTCACTGTTTAGCATGGTGTAGTTTCCTTCCTTATCTGTAGAGGACTGATACTATTAGGTGGATGCACTGAGGTCAGGACTGCTGGGCACTTGAGGCTAACTACTGATTGGACAGTATTCTATGGGAATATGCTTGGAAAATGGTCCTTTCCACTATCTGTACTGGCTCAATGATTGGTGTATAGAGAATTGTAGGAGGAACTGGGGGTGGAATAAGATGAGCAAGGGACACACACTTGGTGGTGGACAAGGAGGAAGGCTTTCATGCAGAATCTGCTTCCATCCTGTTCAGTCCTGCATCTAAGACCAAGAATAAAGATTAAGGACTTTTGCTTATTCTGACTCCAGCTGATTCGGGGGGTACTGGGTGCTAGCCCACCCAGTAAAATTATTACATTATTTCACTTATCTCTTTTAATTAGATTTTTTTTTATTTTTTGATTAATCTGAGATCAGGATCTCTACCTCTGCTTTTGTTTACTTCACCTGAAGCATCATACATTCTGGTCCAGCCTTTTATCTTTATAATGTATGCATAACTCTGCTTTAAATGTGTTTCTTCTAAATGACCTATTGTGTGATTCTGTTTTTTAATTCAGTCTGCTATCTGCTTTCATTTTATGGGAGAGTTCATCAAATTAACATTCACAGTTAAAATAACTAATTCTATATTTCCTGCCATCTTATTTACCACAAATTATGATTTTCTCTTTCCTTCCCCCTTTCTTCCCTGATTTTTTGCTTCTATCATCTCCCTCAACTTGCCTCCCCTTTTACAGCCTATACCTCTTTCTTACACCTTTCCCCTCCTATTTCTATTTTCCCTTCCATCACTTTTCCCCTTTCTTTTCCCCTTTCCCCTCATTTATATGCATAAAAGAGAATTCAGGTGCAGAACAGATTTAAAAGTCTATAATCCTAAGAGTTTATCTGGAACACCAAGGATTGGGAGTTTTTGGTGAAATCAGATATCAGAATTGGATGGTATACTAATTATACAATAAAATGCCTGAAAAGGGCAGGACTTAGAACTGAATTTTAGAGCAGGTGATCTGATTAGAGCAGGTCCAAAGCCTCTCGATCATACCAGAATCATTTTAGGTTTTTTTTCCCCCTGTTTTCATTCAAGTCTTCTAATTGGGGTGAACAAATAAGAGAAACATCTACTCTAATAATTGCATTCAGACAGGATCAAATTAAGTGAGACAAATATATTGCTAAAGTTATTCAGTTAAAAAAAAACAAGAGAAGAGGAATTCAAAACCACAGGTTATGATTGATAATCCAAAATTCCTTGTGATTATACTCTGTGCCTCAATGCAGCATGAGATTACTCATATACACTACCAAGATCTGAACAGTGAGTGCTAGTTTTCTTTCATTGGTAGATGTGAAGGAAAAGATTATGTTTGTTCCAAGACAAAAGGGACTGGTTGATTTTCAAATAATTGAAGGGAAGCATTGGTTGGTATCAATTTTATAATAATAATAAATATGGTTAAAACATATTTCCTTTTCTGCCTTATTTTTCAAAAAAAAAAACTAAGATTCATAGAATTTAAAACATCATTCAAAAAGTTAAAAAAAGAGAAGAATGCTAACTTTTCAATTAGTAGATAGTTAAAAACTAAGACTGTTAAGGTTTCCTTATATCTCCATGGCTCCAAATCCCAGTTTTTCCACTATGTAATACTGTCTTATTAAGAAGATGCTTAGAGAACCAGACTTTAAGAAAGAGGAAAACTGACATTAAAATGTGGTAAGAATTATGGGAAAACTCTCCCTAGATAATACAGAAGGGTAAGAATGACTTATACTTTAAAGTATGGTGACTTAATCTAAGTAAACATTTTTTTAGAAGGAAATCAAGTTCCACTTTTAAAGTTAGATAGAATACAGTAGTATAGGCTAATGCTCAAGGGAACAAAACAATAGATTAATTGAAAAGTCCTAACAAGCCTGAATTCAAACCACTCTTATAAGTTCATCAACTTATTCAGATAGTTTGAGCACAGGCTCCTAATATGTCAAGTGATACCTATATTAGAGAGATGCTGTGAGGATAAGTGGATAATATGTAAAGAATTTCCCCAAAATTAAAGCAACTTGTTTTTGATAGTTACTTTTTTTTTCATTTTATTTTCAACATGTGAATTAAAAGAAACAACTGAATATGGTTTAATCTCATCTAATAAAGGTAAGTGTGAAACGTTTTACTTGCTCATCTCTAAATTCTCTGATTATGAACAAAAAATTGCAGATTTACTCGTCTAAAAGTTTCCCAAAAGTTTGGAAATACTCAATAATATTGAGACCTCACATATTCAGGGAAGAAATGCACAAAGAATGAACTATCTCCCCTCCCTCACATGCAATAAGTTCTGACCTATTCACCTAGACAAAAATTAACAAAACAAAACAAAATCTGTATTCCTTGGCTTGCTAAATAGCCTCAGAGTAATTTTTCTATAGTTCCTTGTTCTGTAATCTTTTCTTCTTTATTATTACCTCCACTCTTTTTTCTTTTTTACACCACAGTTATTACCTTGTATAATACTACTGCCATATCCTTTGTAACAATGAAAACAGAAAAGGATGGGTTAAATATATACTATTTAACATTAAAACTATGTTTAACTACTTTTTAAATTTATTTGAATGAGTGATTTTCATTTTAAAATAATATTGTATTGGAAATTACATGTAAAAACACTGTATGAAAAAATAATTCCAATATAAGCAATCTAATATAGGTTATATATGTTCAATTGATAGCTTTTTCAAATTTCCATAATCTAAGTTCTCCTGACCTACAATGCTAAGAGGGAGGAAATATCAATCAGCTTCTTTTGATACATAAATTGTTATTGATATTAATGTGGACTCACTTATGCCTTAGTTTTCTTTTCTTTTTTTTTCTTTTTTTTGTTTTGTTTTTGGTACAACTATATAATGATTGTGGCTGCTGTTATACTGGTTATATTTCTTTTCCTTGACATTATTTAAAACTTGTTTATCACTCCTTCTTTAATTCTTTACATTAATTTTCTTTCTTATGCAACATTTTATTATATCCATTTAACAAAATATTTTCACCTATTGCTGGATGAAAATCTGCACTCTTTATCCAGGGTCTTTTTTCTCTTTCACAAAACAAAAATAGTATTTTCTTCCTGCAGGATCAAGCTGTCACTAATTTCCTTAATCCTCCATTATTGAGACTGCTGAGTCAAAGATGGTGATAGGTAATTGACTATGTTTGCATAATTCCAAAGGTTTTCTTACACCATTTACATGACAACATTATAATTTTGTGTATATGTTTTCTAAGATATTGAAAATTGATTATTTAAAATTTTTACCTTATTATCATAATTGGTGAAAAAGGAAATAAAGTGTTTCAATTTTTATTTCTCTTATTACTAATGCTGTTATAATGATTAATGACAATTTCTTATTTTATATATACAATCTGGTAACTTTTTTTTTTGATTTCTTATATACACAAGCATATGGGATCTTAGTTTTGTCTATTGATGACAATTTCAAATGTCATTTAAATATCAAAAATTTTCAGTAGTATATAAAAATTAATGTTCCTTAATTGTTATTACATAAAAAGTTTTGCATGAGAAATGTTTTATTTCATACAACTAAAATGATCTTTTTTATTTCTGTTCTCTTTTATGCCTTATTCTGTTACTGAAGTAGCTTCTAATTGGGCCATGACTATTGGCATAGAATACAGGAGGACCTAGGATGATATCTCTCTTTTGGTATTTGATATTTCTGAGAACTTTCTCAAGTTATTTAAACTCTCTGACACTGGATTATCTTCCTTGTAAAAAGAAGGTCTTAATTTTCCATATTATAATGTGTTTTGCTTATTGAATAAGAAACGATATATAATATATTTGACAAATCATCAAACACCAAAAATATTAGCTAATTTGACAGTTTATGTGTTTGTTTTTTTCCTGAGGCAATTGGGGTTAAGTGACTTTCCCAGGGTAACAAAGCTGGTCAGTGTTCATTGTCTGAGACCAGATATGAAGTGAGGCCCTCCTGACTTCAGAACTAATGCTTTATACATTGCTCCACCTAGCTGCTCCTAATTTGTGAGTTTTAGAACTATGCATCTGCAATGAATTTCCTTATTTTATTCAGCATTAAATTAGTATGATCTTGAATGTCAATAAAAATCCACATAACCAATTGTTATTATGAAACAAAACCTGAAAATTTTGGCAACCTAAAAGCTTATTGAAGGGCCATAAAATATCTTATGGAAAAGGAAAATAATATCTTATTGTTAGGAAGACAATTACTTAATTCAGAGACCCACCCCCCCCTTTTTTTTTTTTTACAAAAGTACAAAATACTAATTAGTATCCTGTCTGACATTTAGACATACATGTCTCCACTTAGCACAGAAATAATGTGTGATGAATGGGGTATGTATTTTCTGAAAGGGCAAATTTCCTCATTTGCTTTACATAGCTCTAATGTGTTGCGTGAGATGCTGTGATGTGAGTGTGTGTGTGTGTGTGTGTGTGTGTGTGTGTGTGTGTGTGTTGGGGAGGGGTTAGGTTAGAGAGTGTCCAACAACTAGATCTTGGGAAAAGAAGTTACATCGATGTAAAAAAAAAAAAAAAAAAAGGCACCCTTGCTATTCTTTTAGAGAAGAGATAAGTTTTAGTGAAGAAAATCGGAAAGGAAGATATATGCTCAAGGAGAAATTCTTAGTGATTTGATGTTTATTTAAGGTAAGTCACTATTAGAGAGACCAAAGTCTTTAAGTTAAGCTTTGCCTTTATTTGTATGTTCATATCTTTTGTTTGTATTTGCTTTTTCTATGAGGTCACATAGGTAGAATGGAGTAGCTTTTCTCTAAATATAGATTAGTGAGAATTTAGTCCAAATTGCAATTGTAACATATGTTTTTTAACATTGATGAATTAATCTATATTTCTCTACACATAAAAAGAGAGGTAATTTGGCACCAGATAATTATCTATAGATATTGTGCAAACAATTTCCTTAACTAGCTATGGCTTACCAATCAATGCTGTTCAGCCTAAGTAATGGAGGTAGACAAGAAACATTATAATATATGTTTGTAACAATTTGGAAGTAAATGGATATTAGGGTAGATATGTGGGATAATGACAGCCTCTTTCTGAGTTTAAATGTGTCTGTGACTTTACAGAAGTCACTTAACCCTTTTTGTCACCATTTCCTCACATTTAAAAAGCATTAAAAAAGGAAATGTCAAACCACTCCAATGTCTTTGCCTTGAAAACCCCCAAATAGGTAACAAAAAGTCAGTCGATGGCGCTAATGTTTGAAAAGTACCAAAGAATATTTGACAAGTTGTTGGATACAATTTTGCATACAAATCCTACTCCCTTTTATTAGCCAATAAATGATAAAACTATATGCTGAAAATATAGAATGAAATTATGCTTAGCACATGACCAAATAAGCTAACTCAAATAGGTGCACTGATGCAGACAAAATTATTACCTACCATTTTCTTTATATAATGTTTCATAGAAAAAGTTATAGGAGTCTTAAAAGTTCTAAGTACTTAACTATTAAAATTAAGAATAAATTGATTTTTCCACACTAAATATTTTTCATTGAAATCTATGTGAAATAAAAGATTTTAAAACACAGAAGTCAGTCAAAAGAAGTCAGAGTAATTTCTGAATGGAATGGCTTTTATGTCATCAGATTGTCCCAAAGCTGTTTTGTATGAGCCTATAGACAATAATTTGGCATCATAAAACTTTAAAAACCATTTTTTTTGCTTATACAAATATCCATAGAACATTGATGACTTAAGATTATCAATAGAATTGTGACTTCTCTAGGAAATAATTCCATGTAAAATGATAATGAATGAATAATGATGCTGACACTGATGTCTTGAATTGAACTTACACAATTTTCTATTTTTTTTTAAATTCCCCATTTAAAATAATCTTTCTAACAAAAGGCAGTTGTAAGTAGAAATTTGCTTTCCTTTTCATAGATGAAAAAGCAAATGCATTTTACTTATTTAGTTTGTCTTCTAGTCAGTACTTTTAAGTGAAATCCAATCATATCAGCCTTATAGAGTAAAACTAAATATTGTTTCATCTTTTCTAATGTTCAGAAATGGAAGTTGAAAATGAATGATATTTAAAGATTAAGTAATATTTACATATTTCCTGATTTCAGAATCATAAACATTGATCTGAAAAAGATCTCAAAACTACTGTGATCCTTTTATAGTATAGATGAGGAAGCCAAGGCACAATAAAATTATATCACTATTCAAGACAGCAAATAATAAGCACTAAAAGAGAGACTTCAATATGCATTTTATGAGTACAGATTGAATGTGTTCCCAAATTATCACAATTGAAGAACTAAAAGGGCTAGAGAGATATCATATTTAGGGTTCAGAATAGATATTTATTAAATTAAAAGAAAATATAATATTTTTGGTTCTTTTTATCAATATGCTTTAAAAATATCAATCTTCTGCATGTATATGTGCCTTCAAAAACCTAGAGCTACTACTCCATGATTTGACATTTCTTACATGGAATAGATTTACCAGATGCATGTCTTAGTTGAAGATAAAACTCAATATAACATATATATGTTTCTTTGTTTGGCTATATCTATTTTTATCTCTCTCTCTCTCTCTCTTTATATTATATATATATATGCATATATATATACATATACACATATTTATACAAGATATACTCACACATATACACACATGTGTTTCTGTGTAGCTAAACAAGGACATATATATGTATACATTTGCATAGATACACAAATATTTTATGTATAATTATTTTTTAAATAATTTAATAGATATAGCATAGGGAATGAATAGAATAAGAGTTCAAGTTAAAGTTTGAAAAGAGAAACACTTAATTTAATGATATTCATCCATTATCACAGATGACAAAATCTCTAAAGATGGTATTTTAAACATTATTTAATAAACAAGGCATTTGGGAGTAGAAAATATTCCTGAACTAATATCACAATGGTCATCCACATATTGAATAAAGAATTTTTTTTGTGATTTGTTATTTGTTATTATTCAGCATACATGGAGATATATGACAAGACCCTTGTTGTCAAAAAAACCTTAGAATATTTTTTTATTGTTTTGATGGTATTCTATTTTTCCAAATACATGCACAGATTGTTTTCAATATCAATATTAGCAATATATGTTCCAGATGTTTCTCCCTATCATCCCTCCTTCCCTTTTCTGAGACAGAAAGTAATATAATACAGATTAAATTGTAAAACTCTTGTAAACATATTTTCATATTTGTCATGGCGAGCAATAAAAAAAAAATCAGATCAAAATGGCAAAAAAAAAAAAATGATTAGAGAGGAAAAAATAAATAAGCAAACAAATAATAAAAATAACCAAAAAGGTGAAAATGCATGCTTTGATTCACCCTGAGTCTTCATTGTTCTCTCTCTGGAGAGAGTTCTTATTGCTATTGTATATGGTATTCTCTTGGTTCTGCTTATTTCACTTAACACCATGTAAATCATCTAAAGACTTAGCATTTCAGAACCAAAATGGAATACATATGTGAAAATATAGGAAAAGGTCCATATATGCTAATTAGAAATTCATGGTTTAATTTTCATAATCAAGTAATTCCATGATGGGACAAATGTCTGTTAGTTAACATGATCAAATAAAGATGAGATACGTCTTGAAAAAATGGAAAAATTCTGATGAGAAATGATTAGGAAAAAAATTTTCCAGAGATAGAAAAAAATCATGAACAAAGCTTTAAAAAGCTAACAAAAAAAGTCTCTTAAGGCTGTTGGAGATTGTTGCAGAAATTATAAATTCATCCAATTCCATAAAATTGACATCTTTAGTAAAAGCCATGGCTTCTGGTATCAGGAGAACTTTTGAAAAATCAAAATGTTAATGGTGAAATAGTGATATAGAAGGTAGATATGAAAGTTAGGGTAATTTCAAAGAAGTTATTGCATATTTCTAAGCATTTATATTTTCACTCTAATAATCAAGAAAAGTAGTT
This sequence comes from Antechinus flavipes, assembly GCF_016432865.1. Lineage (NCBI taxonomy): Eukaryota > Metazoa > Chordata > Mammalia > Dasyuromorphia > Dasyuridae > Antechinus > Antechinus flavipes. Next base: position 244,896,112 of record NC_067403.1, read on the forward strand.
TTAGAACACTGGTATATTGCCAGACATATAGTACATATTTTACCTAAATTCATTTGTTATATTCACTTTCCAAAAGAAAATATAGAATGCTAACAGTTGGAAGTGACTTTTGCAGAATAGAATATTAAATGCTGAGTATATATAGGGAGATATAAATTACAAAGGCGACCAGCATTATAACAGATCATTTAAACAAGACTTTCTCTCCATCCTCTTTTCTATATTTCTAAGTTAGAAACAGACCTAGGGAAAGAAAATTATTTGCTCATTTTGAATTCAATATTTCCACAGCCATTACAAATTTGACCAAATGGAAAGAAGCAACGTTACATTCATGGTGGAATTCATTCTCCTGGGATTTTCTGACCTTCCCAACCTCCGAAGTCTTCTATTTGGAATTTTCTTAATCATTTATATTAATATACTTGTAGGAAATGGACTGCTCATTGTTATAACTAAGACAAGTCCTGCTCTTCAAACCCCCATGTACTTTTTCCTTGGGAATTTTTCTTTCTTGGAAATCTGTTACACATCAGTCACTCTCCCTAGAATTCTAAGAGATATTTGGACTCAGAAGGGAAACATCCCATTCGTGTCCTGTGCTATACAAACTTGCTCCCTTTATGTTCTAGGAATTGCAGAGTGCTTATTCCTGGCTGTGATGGCTTATGACAGATATGTAGCCATCTGTAAGCCTCTTTACTATCCGCTCATCATGAATCACAGGACATGTGTCCTAATGGTGATTGTCTCCTGGATCACAGCGATACCAGCTCAGATAGGTGTCACATATTATATTTTCTCTCTGAAGTTTTGTGGTCCTACCAAACTCAATCATATTTTCTGTGATGCCTCACCACTACTGGAGATTGCCATTGGGGACACATATCAGAGAGAGATTGCTGTCCATGTTAACACTTTCTTTTTTGTCATAATTCCCTTTCTCTTAATACTCATATCCTATTTCAGAATCATAACCACCATCCTGAAGCTACCATCGACTTCCGGGAAATCCAAAGCCTTTTCTACTTGTTCTTCTCACCTCATGGTTGTATGTTTATTCTATGGGTCTGCTAGTATTATGTATTTGCGACCCAAATCCATTCATTCGGCTAAATCAGACAAGATTTTTGCTCTTTTCTATACTATTGTGACTCCAGTATTAAACCCCATAATATACAGCCTGAGGAATAAGGATGTGATTGCTGCACTGAGAAAATTGCTTCCAAAATGATGTGATTCATTAATCAAATGGTCAAATCTAAAAAAATTAAATAATTGAAATAGTTTTCTTTTCCTTTTGTCACATTGAAGCTAAGAAATAGATTTCTCCTTTTCATAAGTTTTCTATGATATATGAAAAATCTATAATATTTTATATTTAAAGATACCCACTGCTTTCTATGATGTCTAATTTATTTCTTTAGTCCTTGACTGGGTTGATGAAAGTGTCCTTTATCTCAAATGGTGGCTGCTTTTTAGAGAAACATCAAGTGTAACCTGAATATATTTTGTCCTGTTGTCCTAGAAAAGTCAAACTTACTTCTTTTTTATTAAAGCATTTTATTTTGAAAATACATTCATGGATAATTTTTCAACATTGACACTTATGAAACCTTGTGTTCCAAATTTCCCCTTTCTTCCCTCCACCCGTCCGCTACATGGGAAATATCCCAATATATATTAAACATGTTAAAATATGTTAAATTTAATATATATATATATATATATATATATATATACATATATATTATCATGATTAATATATATATATAATCATGATGAACAAGATAATCAGATCAAAGAGGGGAAAAATGAGAAAGAAAACAAAATGCAAGCAAACAACAAAAAGATAGAAAATACTACATTGTGATCCACACTCTGTTCCCACAGTTCTGTCCCTGAGTGTAGAAGACTCTCTTCATCACAAGATCATTGGAAATGGCAAAAATTATCTCACTGTTATAAAAAATCATGTCCCTTAGAGTTTATCATTGCATAATCTTCTTGTTGCAGTGTATAATGATCTCCTGATTCTGCTCATTTCACTTAGCATCAGTCCATGTAAGTCTCTGCAGGCCTCTTTGAAATCATCCTCTTTTTTTGTTTCTTACAGAACAATAATATTCCATAACACTCATATATCATAACTTATTCAGCCATTCTCCAATTGATGGTCATCCACTCAGTTTCCAGGTTCTTGCCACTATGAAAAGGACTGCCACAAACATTTTTGCACATTTGGCTATGACTCTTTTCCTCCTTTGAGATCTCTTTGCGATCAAAGCCTAGTTAAACATTTCTGGGTGAGAGAGTATGTACAGTTTGATAATTTATTGAGCATAGTTCCAAACTGCTCTGCAGAATGATTGGATCTGGTCACAGTTCTACCAACAATGTATAAGTGTCCCAGCTTTCCCACATCCCATCCAGTAGTCATCATTATCTTTTCCTGTCATCTTAATGTATCTAAGAGGTGTGGTATCTCAGAGTTGTCTTAATTTGCATTATCTGATTAATAATAATTTAGAGAACCTTTTGATAGGAGTAGAAATGGTTTCAATTTCTTCATCTGAAAATTATCTGTTCAAATTTTTACCTTTTATCATTTGGACAATGGTTTGAATTCTCATAAATTTGAGTCAGTTCTCTATATATTTTAGAAGAAAAGGCCTTTATTAGAGCCCTATAATGTAAAAAAAAAATGTTTTCCCATTGTAATGCTTCCCTTCTAAACTTGTCTACAATAGTTTTGTTTGTACAAAAACTTTTTAATTTAATATAATCAAAGTTATCTATTTGGTATTCATTAATGAGTTCCAGTTCTTTGGTCACAAATTTCTTCCTTTTTCACAGATTTGAGAGGTGAACTATCCTATGTTCATCTAATTTGCTTATAATATTACTCTTGATGCCTTAAAAAAAAAATTGACCTTATCTTGCTATCGTTAATTATGTGTGAATGACTAATTTCTTCTACTATATTTCCAATTTTCTCAGCAGTTTCTCTCAAATCATGAGTTCTTATCCCAAAAGCTGGGGTCTTTAGGGTTTATCAAATACTAGATTGCTATACTTATTTACTATTTTTCCTGTAATCCTAGTGAATTTCACTGGTCGACTGCTCCATTTCTTAGGCAGTACTATATGGTTTTAATGATTGCTACTTTATAAAATTGTTTTAGATCTGTCAAAACTAGGCCACCTTCATCAGCATTTTTCATTAATCCCCTTAAAATTCTTGAACTTGTGTTCTTCCAGATGAACTTTGTTATTAGTTTTTCTAGATCTATAAAATGATTTCTTGGAGTTTAATTGACTAATCTAATGATTGGCACCAAATAAATAGATTAATTTAGATTGTATTGTAATTTTATTATATTTGTTTGGCCTACACTTGAGCACTTGACATTTTTCCAACTTATTAGATCTGACTTTCTTTGTGTTGAAAGTGTTTTGTAGTTATGTTCATATTGTTCTTGACTTTCCCTTGGAAAGTTTTTTTGTATTTTTGTATTATTGACAATTATATTGATTTGAATTTCTCTTTGTATCTTTAGCTGCTGGACTTTGTTGGTAATATATAAAAATGCTAATATTTTATGTGGATTTATTTTTGTATCCTACAACTTTGCTAAAGTTGTGGATTATTTCTAATAGTTTTTTTTTTTAATTGATTCTCTAGAGTTCTCTAAGTATACTATCATATAATCTGCAAAAATGACAACTCGGTTTCCTCATTACCTACTCTAATTCCATTAATCTCTTTTTCTTCTCTTATTGTCAAAGCCAGCATTTCTAATACAATATTGAATAGTAATGATGATAGTGGGCAACCTTGTTTTATCCCTGATCTTATTGGGAATGGTTTCATCTTGTCCCCATTACATATGATGCTTGCTGAGGGTTTTAAATAGATGCTACTGATCATGTTAAGGAAAGTCCATTTATTATTCTACTCTCTAATGTTTTTAATAGGAATGGGTGTTGGATTTTATCAAATGCATTTTCTGCATCAATTGAAACAATCACATGGTTTTTCTTAGTTTGGTTATTGATAGAGTCAGTTATGCTAATAGCTTTCCAAATATTGAACTAGTCTTGCATTCCTGGTAGAAATTCTACTTGAACATTGTGTATTATTTTGGGAATAATTTTCTGTAATTTCCTTACTCATATTTAATTCAAGATTTTGGCAGCAATATTCATTAGGAAATTTGGTCTATAATTTTCTTTCTCTATTTTTATCCTACCTAATTTAGCTATTAGTACCATATCTGTGTCATTAAAGTAATTTTGTAGGACTCCAATTAGCCCTATTTTTCAAATAGTTTATATCGTATTAAAATTAATTATTCCTTAAATATTTGGTAGTATTCACATGTAAATCGATCAGCCTCTGAAGATTTTTTAAGGAGTTTAATAATAGCTTCTTCTATTTTTTTCTAAAATGGAAATATTTAAGTAATTTATTTCCTCTTCTGTTAACTTGGGCAATCAATCTTTTTGTAGATATGACTCCATTTCATTTAGATTATCAAATTTATTGGCATTTAGTTGGGCAAATTAAGTCCACATTATTGCATTGATTTCCTCTTTCTTCATGGAAAATTCTCTCTTTTAATTTTTGAGACGAACAACTTGACTTTCTTTTCTTTTTTCTAATCAAATTAACTAAAGATTTATCATTTTGTTGATTCTTTCATAAAAGTAATTCTGTTTTATTTATTAATTCAGTCGGTTTCTTATTTTCAATTTTTAAATGTCCTCTTCTGTTTTCAAAATTTCAAATTTGTTATTTAATTCCCTAGTTTTTTTTTCCCTAGTTGAAAGCCCATTACACTGACTTTTACTTTCTCTGTTTTATGCAAGTAAACATCTATAAATATAAAATGACCACTGATGTGCTTTTTGGCTGCATCTCACAAATTTTGGCATGTTGCTTCATTATTGTCTTTCTCTTGGATGAAATTATTTATTGTTTTACCCATTCATTCTTTTGGATTAGTTTATTCAGCTTTCAATTAATTTTTGGTCTATTTTCCCCTAGCTATTTATTGCATATGATTTTTATTGCATATTGATAAATATGCAATACTATTTATGCATTTACTTTTTCTACCTTTTTGCATTTGATTTTGAGGTTTTTGTTCCCTAATACATGATCAGTTTTTATATAGGTTCCTTGAACTGCTGAGAAAAAAGTAAACACCTTTCTGTCTCCATTCAATTTTCTCCAAAGATCTATCACACCTACTTTTTTTTTAGTTGTTATGGCCAGAACTCTTGTACTTAAAACAAGGATTCTTACTAGGTGTTGTCAGTGGAATTAATAAAACAATGGTTATCTAGTTTAGTATGGTGATTAATATTTCTCTAGTTTAGTACATGTTCTTAGTACTTAATATAGTTCCACAAGATTTACACCTATGATGATATAATTAGAAGAGAGCATATAAGCTGGGACAAACTCAGCCAGGATGGGACTCAGAGCCAGATTCATTCATTTAATCTCACACCACTATAGTTTTGTTGTCTATTTATCCTTGCAACTCTCTTAACTTCTAGTCTAGGAATTTGGATGGTATAATCACTTGGTACATATATGGTTAGTATTGATATTACCTCATTATCTATGGTACACTTTAGCAAGATATAATTTCCTTCCTTATTTCTTTCTATTAGATCCATTTTTTGTTTTTGCTTGATCTGAGATTGAAGGAAACCCAAAACTCTCTAAAACTCATTCAAGGAGACTTCGAATCCTGCCAATGTAAAGACCCCTTGATTTCTCTGTCAAATTGTGCCACTAAAGAATTCAACCTTTCTATTCATGCATAGCAAAGGCTGACTTCCCAATGCCAATATTAAACTGTTTTTTTTTTTTTTTATCAGTCTAGTTTTTTGGGTTTGTAAATTCCTTTACAAAGGACCTCTGCATCACCAGAAGGGAACTCCCCAAAACTCCCTACCCATGCACCAAATCCCAGTGGGATTTAGGAGAGCCACACCTCTACCCTGAAGCCCAAAACCTTCACTAACTTTATCATCTAACTCCCTGACCACCAGGAACCCTAATCTCATAATTTGGTTCCCTGAATCTAATCTCATCAGGATCAGGATGGCCTACTATTTTTACTTCACCTAAAACATAAATTGTGCTCCAGTCTTTTATCTTTATTCTGTATTGTATCATGTATCACTATGCTTTAAATGTAAATAACATATTTCTTGTAAATAACATATTGTAGGATTCTGAAATTTAATCCAGTCTACTTTCTGCTTCTATTTCACGAAAGAATTCATCCCATTCAAATTCACAGTTAAAATAGCCATTTCTTTGTTTTCTGCTATCTTATTTACCCCAAGTTATTCTTTTCTATTTCCTTTCCTCCTTCTCTCCTCCCCAGTATTTTGCTTCTGACCACAACCTCCTTCAAACATCTCTTCCCCTTTAGAGGCTCTCTCCCTTTCTAACCCCTTTTCCTTATTACTTCTGTTTCCTTACTATTAGTTTTCCTTTTTCACTCTCCCACATCCCTAGAAGGTGAGACAAGTGTCTCGGTGAAACCAAATATGTCTAATATTCCCTCTTTGAGAAAAAAATGGATTAGAGTTAAGATTCACAAAATGTTCATCCACCTTCTTTCTTTTCCTCAATTATAATAGGTCTTCTTTGCCTCTACATGAGATTTAATTTCCTTTATTTTACCTCTTTTCCCTCTTATTCCAGTACAATCCCCTTTTTACCTTAAGTTTCTCTTCATATTTTCATAATAAAATCAAATTATACCTGTACTTTCTAAGTATACCTGGAATATGATATTCCAAAAGTCTAAGGAACTCGGTATGGAACCAAAAATAACTTGCCCATCCAGAATGAGCATCTTTTTCCAGGGAAGAAGATGGGCATTCAATGAAAGAAGCAAATTTCACCTATTTCTGATGAAAAAAAAATAGAACTTAACAAAAGGTTTGATCTACAAATATAGAACTCAAGAGAAACCTAAAAAGGTAAAAAGAAATCTTGGGAACTATAGTTCCACTATAAAGATGTATAAAGAATAAATGTTTACATTGTTCTAGAAACTAGTATTAGAATGGACATTGTACCTGGAAAAGGGTAAACTGGGGGTATTACATCCTATGAAGAGGCAAAGGAAACTTATTATATCTGACATAAATAATGGAGGGGGATGAATATAGTGGGTATCTTACTGCCCAATCAGAATTGGCTTAAAAAGAGAAAAATTTTAGACATATTCAATTTATGGTGAAACTTTTCCCACTTGATTGAAAAGTGGGAAAGGAAAAGTGAAAAGGGAAAGAATAAGCTAAGGGGAAGGGAATACAGAAACTGTGAGAAAAAGGAGTAAGATAGGGGGAGGAACTCTAAGGTGGGAGGAGGGATACTAAAAAGAGAGGGCTGTGAGAAGTAAGTGGTGCTCACAAGTTTAATACTGGGGAGGAGGCTAAGAGGGAAAGAAGGGAGAAAAGCATAAACAGGGATTAACAAGATAACAAGTAATACAGAATTGCTAATTTTAACCATAAATGTGAACAGGGTAAACTCCCCCATAAAAAGGAAGCTGTTAGCAGAATGGATTAAAAGCCAGAATCCTACAACATGCTTTTTACAGGAAACACACCTGAAGCAAGAAGATACATACAGAGTAAAGTTAAAAGGTTGGAGCAGAATCTACTATGCTTCAGGTGAAGTCAAAAAAGCATGTGTATCCATCTTGATCTCGGATCAAGCAAAGGCAAAAATTGAGCTAATTAAAAGAGATAAGGAAGGGCACTATATCTTGCTAAAAAGTAGCACAGATAATGAAGCAATATCAATATTAAACATATATGACCAAATGGTGTAGCATCTAAATTCTTAAAAGAGAAATTAAGAGAGCTCCAAGAAGAAATGGACCTCAAAACTATAATAGTGGGAGATCTCAACCTTGCACTCTCAGAACTAGATAAATCAAACCACCAAATAAATAAGAAAGAAGTCAAAGAGGTAAATAGAATTCTAGAAAAGTTAGATATGTTAGATCTCTGAAGAAGACCAAATGGAGACAGAAAGGAATACACTTTTTTCTCAGCAGTTCATGGAACCTATACAAAAATTGACCATATACTAGGACACAAAAACCTCAAACTCAAATGAAGTAAAGCAGAAATAGTAAACGCATCCTTTTCAGACCACGATGCAATGAAAATTACATTCAACAAAAAGCCAGGGGGGAGTAGACCAAAAAATAATTGGAAACTAAATAATCTCATACTAAAGAATGATTGGGTGAAACAGCAAATCATAGACATAATTAATAACTTCACTCAAGAAAACGATAATAATGAGACATCATACCAAAATGTATGGGATGCAGCCAAAGCAGTAATAAGGGGAAATTTCATATCTCTAGAGGCCTATTTGTATAAAATAGAGAAAGAGAAGGTCAATGAATTGGGCTTGCAACTAAAAATGTGAGAAAAGGAACAAATTCAAAACCCTCAGTCAAACAGTAAACTTGAAATTTTAAAAAAATAAAAGGAGAGATCAATAAAATTGAAAGTAAAAAAAAAAAAAACTATTGAATTAATTAACAAAACTAAGAGTTGGTTCTATGAAAAAAACAACAAATTAGATAAACCCTTTGTAAATCTGATTTAAAAAAGGAAAGAGGAAAATCAAATTGTTAGTCTTAAAAATGAAAAGGGAGAAGTCTCCACTAACGAAGAGGAAATTAGAGCAATAATTAGGAGTTACTTTGCCCAACTTTATGCCAATAAATTTGATAATATAAATGAAATGGAAGAGTACCTTCAAAAAACATAACTTGCCCAGATTCACAGAGGAAGAAATAAATATCCTAAACAGTCCCATTTTAGAAAAAGAAATAAAACAAGCTATTAACCAACACCCTAAGAACAAACCTCCAGGACCAGATGGATTTACTTGTGAATTCTACCAAACATTTAAAGAACAATTAACTCCAATGCTATATAAACTATTTGAAAAAAAATAGGAATTGAAGGAGTCCTACCAAATTCCTTTTACGACACAGACATGATACTGATACCTAAACCAGGTAGGTTGAAAACAGAGAAAGAAAGTTATAGACCAATCTCCCCAATGAATATTGATGTGCGCTGTCTCTTTTGCTGCTGGTATCGCAAAAGTGAATCTTGAAAAGGCATCTGCTACAACGTGGCTAAAAGATAGACGACCAAAAGATTTATAATGGGTCACATTCATTTGCCAGATTTCATTGTGTCTCAAACCATGAGGGTTCTTCCCGGAGGGAGAGTAGGAGGGTGGAAAGGAAGGCAAGCTGTACAGCTTTTTACTATGCTCCTAGCTTCTTCTTTTGTTATCCCAAATTGTAAAGGCAAAGCTCAAGCAGCCCGATGGTATTTAGAATGGGATTCCTGGGCCTCCTGAAATAAAGGTGTACTGGCTAATATAGTTAAAAGGCTACCTGCCTTTGAATTTCCATCAAAAATAGGACCTGGAAGTCCACTATGTGAGTGGACATGCAAGAAATAAATCTTTCCTGGATGCTTTCTCATTTGCTCTTGAAGTTCCTTAAAGAGCTGATATATATCAGAAGCTGTGAATTTTATTTGGGCTGTGGCAATTCTTTGTACCACACCTACTGAATAGGCTGAATCAGATATTATATTTATGTCTCCTGGGTAATAAGTGAGAGCTAGCATGATCACATATAATTCGTTCTACTGAGAGGACTGAAAAGGAGTTCTGATTACTCTTTTTATGGTTAAATCATGAGAGTATACAGCACAAATATTTTCTTTGGATGCATCTGTAAAGATAGTTGGTCCTTTAAGAGGAACTTTAGAAACTTTTTCTTCAAGAATCCATCACCAATTTTGTAAAAGTCTGGTTATCTTTAATGGAGACCTGTGTGTAAAGTTTAGAGCCATGGCTAATAAAATTTGCCACTCTGGGATAGTCTCACAGCACACATTAATTTGTGTATTGGTATAAAAATTGTAAATCTTGTCAGGTCTTGTCCCAGAAAATTGTACTGCTTGTTTAATGCCCTTTAATAAAATTCTAGCCACAAGCACTGGGTAAGGAGTAAGGCTCTGTTCTGGTTGTGCCGGGAGGTTCACCCACTCTATCACACTGTCTCCTTGATGAAGGACTGCTGTGGGTGCCTCTCGTGTGGCAAAAACTGATATTTCCAAGGTTTTTTCAGTTACTCTTTCAACCACATTGGATAAAGCCAGCTCAACTTTTCTCAGAGCCTCTTGAGCTTCTTTTGTAAGCTGGTGTGGTGAATTTAAAGCACTGTCTCCCCTTAAAATATCATATAATGGTTGTAACTGATAGGTAGTCAAGCCTAACACTGGTTGCATCCATTGAATATCTCCTATCAATTTCTGAAAATCATTTAAGGTGTTTAGTTTCTCTGTTCTTAAGGACAGTTTTTGTACTGTAAGCACCTTCCGGTACACTTCGTATCCTAAATATTGAAAAGGAGCATATCTTTGAATTTTCTCTTCAGCTATGTAAAATTTGTAGTATCTTAGTGTTTCTATGGTCTTTTGTAGGTATGCTTCTAGCATTTGTTCCTCAGGTGCACATCCCAATATATCATCCATAATAGCATAACTTTTGGAAATGCTTTTCTTACTGGAGCAAGAGCAGCAGCAACATACATTTGACACATAGTGAGGCTGTTTTTCATTCCCTGTGGCAAAACTGTCCATTCATATCTTTTATAAGGCTCAGCTAAGTTAATGCTGGGCACTGAAAAGGCAAATCTTTTCATATCCTCCTTATCCAGAGGGATAGAATAGAAACAGTCCTTAATATCTATGACCCAAAGAGGCCATTCTCTAGGCAATTGAGTAGGAAATGGAAGTCCAGGCTGAAGAGTTCCCATAGTGTCCACCTGTTCATTCACTTTTCTTAAATGAGTGAGCATCCTCCATTTTCCAGATTTCTTTTTTATAAGGAACACTGGGGAATTCCAAGGACTTAGAGGAGGTTGTAAATGCCCTTGTTCAAGCTGCTCCTATACTATATCTAATAAGGCCTGAATTTTATCATTACCTAAGGGCCACTGTTCTATCAACATTGGTGTATCAGTTTTCCATTGGATAGGAACAGGTGAAAGTGTTGACAGGCCTTCAACAGCAGCCCTGCTTAAAAAACAACAACAACAACAACAACAACAAAAATGAAGTATTCATTTTTAACCCTAATTTCTGTAAAATGTCTCTTCCCCACAGATTGATGGGGATTTTTTCAACTATTAAAGGAGTAAAAACTCCTGTTTTGCCTTCAAAAGTCCATCTCATAGGGGTAGCACTAACTTCAGCTGCTATTGATCCTCCTACTCCAGATATGTAGGTGTCTGCTTTAATCTTTGGCCAGTGACTGGGCCAAATGGCACCTCTAATGGCTGTATGATCTACATCTGTGTCTACCAATCCTTCTAATGGTAGGTCATTTATGTAGCTCATGAGCATAACTCGGTCAGCTGTTACAGCTGCTGTCTAGTATATTCCTGGATTTTATGGTCTGGAGTCAGAATCTGGGTGATTATCACCAGGTTGCTTATTAGGATTCTGTATGAGTAAACCTGATGCTATTACTTCTCCTGGGTGATCAGTCACACATTGTCTACCTGTATCAGTGACTGGGATATTATCTACACATTCCCCAGTTTCCCACATCAGTGTGTGGATGGACACTGTTTTGTACGTACAAAAAGGAAGTGAAATGGTCAAGCCTACTGTGCCTGGAGGCAAGGGATCCATAGGCTGGAGAGGAACAGATTTCACCTCTCCAGGTGTATCTCAATTGTCCCAGCTGCATACAGCTCTATTCTCCCCAATTGTAATTCCTTTCTCCCATCAGATTGCTTCCTGGCTAGTTGATTGTGTAATCCCCTTCTCCCATCATATGGCTTTCTGGCTGATTGGTCATGTCTGGGTACTGGACTTCTAGGCACTCTCTGGGTGCACCATTGCCAGCCATTATACCCCAAGTGTTTTTGCCTTGGGCCCTGGGGCTGGACCCCTCATCCCATTTCCCTGAATCTGTCTGCATTCTGAGGCCCAATGGAAGCCTCTGTTGCATTTTGGACATGGGGTATTGGGTCTTGTTCTCCTACCCTGTTTTCTCATTCTGTCTCTATACCAACATTGAGCTTCAGATGCCCTACTTTACCACAATGAAAGCATCTACGAGTTTCTCTGGAAGTCCCTTGCCAGGAGGGATTCTATCTTCCCATGTTTGAATTTTGTGAAGTCTGCATCATAGCCTGGGTATAAAAGGCCTCTGTGCCTACTGTGACACAGTGTCTTATGAGCTCCTCTAAAGGAGCATCCTTGCGCAGTCCTAGTATAATTCTTCTGCAAACCTCATTAGCATTTTCCTTAGCAAGTTGCCTTATTAAAATGTCTGTTACTGCATTTTCCCCATTTGTTCTTGTGATAGCTGTCTGCAAACATCCCACAGTCAGTAAAGGGTTCATTTGACCCTTGTGGTGTTTTTGTGAAGGCCTCACCCTTGTTGTCTTTATTGTGAAGAGGAGCCCACACTTTGATAGCATTAGCAGCAATTTGCTCATATGCTGCTATGGAATAATTAATCTGTACTGCGACGTCTGCATAGGAACCTACACCTATTAGTAGGTAACAGGTGATTGCAGCATGAACTCCACTTTGACTGTTGTGTTGGGCTTGTATCCTACAGCTCACTATATTCAGAAAGCCACAAGTAGTTTTGTCCAGGTTCTAGGCATATCTTTGCTATAGATTTACAGTTATTAGGGGTCAAAATTTCAAAAGCCAAATTTTGTAATAACATCTTAACATAAGTTGATGTAGCCCCATAAAGAGTGCAAGCCTTTTTCAGGACTTTGAGGATTTCTATATCTAAAGGATTGTATTTTCTAGTTTCTTGACCTGAAGAATTAAGCTGTTGAATTACAGGAAAAATGTGGTGTTGAAATTCCAATACATCTCTCCCTTCTGCTTTGGCCTTAATTAGTCCCTTTTGCAATCTAGTCATAGGAGCTGCTGGTTGCTGGGAGGGGGGGGGGTTTGCTGGTGCTGTCACTGCCCCCTCCCTCCCACTATCCCTCCTCCCTCCATCCCGGAGGGTGCAATTAATTGAGGAGAGTCAATTACCTGCTCCTTAGGTGGGGCTGAAACTGCCTCAGATTCACCACACCCTTGAGCCTCACTTAAGTTTCCATGCCCTGTGGTTATATAGTCATTAATCTGTTCATTAGCTTCCTCCTTTATCTCAGGCTTCCCCATTTGGCTATTCCTAGAGTTGTTTTTTTTTTTTTTTTTTTTTTTTGTCTTTTCTTCTATAACTTTCTTAAGGGCAACAGTATTATATTGTATAAGTAGAATGCCTCGATGGAAATTGAATGAGGACCATTTTCATTGCAATATGTGGAGAGCTGTTGCCCAATTAATGTCCAGTTATCTGGAGAAATTTGAACTTCCTCTAAGAACCAAGGGGAGGTGCGTTTTAATGTACCCAGAAGTCTAGCTGTCTGTTCCCAGACATATATATTATATATAATATATATATATATATATATATATATGTAGCCTTTGATCTTCTATCAGCTTAAGCATGCTTTCTATAGCTCCACTACTGGGTGGGGGTGGGGAGTGGGGGAATTGGGGTGGGGGATGGAGAATCATTAGCTAGCATCTGTCCCATTTCAGCCAAAAAAAGGTTACTAGTTTAGTCTTTAAGAAAATAAGTTCCTTATTTGTCTATTACAATACTCACCTAAGTTCCTGGTCACTGGAGACTTCTTCAATTAAAGTAGGGTCCTTGGTTCCCACTCTTGGGCGCCAAATGTGCAGACCACGTATTTAAAATCAGCCAGAGTCAGGAATTCAGGTTAAGGGGAAAATCTTCAATTTTTATTCTCAGTAGAGGTGAAGAAGCATTGCAATAGCAATATGGGCAGCTGCAACAGGAAGCCAGCTAGCAGATGGGGATCAGAGTTGAAGGGCGGTCAAGATAGCACTGTGAGCAGCCGTGACAAGATGCCAGCCAGCTATCTCCCTTTCTGCTTCCCTCTCTACTCCCCTGCCTCCACTCACCAAAAACGTCATTTCCTATACACATCAGGATTTGCACAAAGAGTGGGCGGGGGCCATTCTTTCTCCAAGCATATATATTAATAGAATGTGGTTCAATTACTATTTAGCCTCACAAACTTGGGACCTCAGTGCATGAACTCAAGCCTCAGCCCATTACATTAGGTTCACAATACAAAATACTCAACTATAGCAATCTAATGTTTGACAAACCCAAAGGTCCTAACTTTTGGGATAAGAATTCATTATTAGACAAAAACTGCTGGGAAAACTGGAAATTAGTATGGCAGAATTAGGCATGGACCCACACTTAACACCATATACCAAGATAAGATCAAAATGGGTCCATGATTTAGGCATAAAGAATGAGATTATAAATAAATTGTAGGAACATAGGATAGTTTATCTCTCAGACTTGTGGAGGAGGAAGAAATTTGTGACAAAAGATGAACTAGAGGCCATTATTGATCACAAAATAGAAAATTTTGGTTACATCAAATTAAAAAGCCTTTGTACAAACAAAACTAATGCAAACAAGATTAGAAGGGAAGCAACAAACTGGGAAAACATCTTCACAGTTAAAGGTTCTGACAAAGGCCTCATTTCCAAAATATATAGAGAATTGACTCAAATTTATAAGAAATCAAGCCATTCTCCAATTGATAAATGGTCAAAGGATATTTGACAATTTCAGATGATGAAATTGAAACTATTTCCACTCATATGAAAGAGTGTTCCAAATCACTATTGATCAGAGAAATGCAAATTAAGACAACTCTGAGATTCCAGTACATACCTGTCAGATTGGCTAAGAGACAGGAAAAAATAATAATAAATGAGCTTTCTTTGTGGGAAAATTGGGACAATGATGCATTGTTGGTGGAGTTGTAAATGAATCCAACTATTCTGGAGAGCAATCTGGAATTATGCCCCAAAAGTTATCAAACTGTGAATACCCTTTGATACAACAGTGCTCCTACTGGGCTTATACCCCAAAGAGATACTCAAGAAGGGAAAGGGATCTGCATGTGTCAAAATGTTTCTGTCAGCTCTGTTTGTAGTGGCTAGAAAGTGGAAAATGAATGGATGCCCATCAATTGGAGAATGGTTGGGTAAATTGTGGCATATGAATGTGATGGAATATGATTGTTCTGTGCAGGAAGAATACAGAGAGGCTTGGAGAGACTTAGATGAACCGATCCTAAGTGAAATGAGCAGAACCAGGAGATCATTATACACCTCAGCAACAGTACTGTATGAGGATGTATTCTGATGGAAGTGGATTTCTTCGACAATGAAAAGATCTTACTCAGTTTCAATTGATCAATGATGGACAGAAGCAGCTACACCCAAAGAAAGAACACTGGGAAATGAATGTAAACCGTTTGCATTTTTGTTTTTCTTCCCCGGTTATTTCTACCTTCTGAATCCAATTCTTCCTGTGCCACAAGAGGACTGTTCAGTTATGCACACATACATTGTATCTAGGATATACCATGACCTATTTAACATGTATAGGACTGCTTGCCATCTGGGGGAGAGGGTGGAGAGTGGGCAGGGAAAAATTGGAACAGAACTGAGTGCAAGAGATAATGTTGTAAAAAATTACTCTGACATGGGTTCTGTCAATAAAAAGTTATTTTAAAAAAGTCACGTCCATCAAAATTTATCTTTGTATTCTCTTGTTGCTGCTGTGTATAGTGATTTCTAGCTGTACCTGTCTTTCACTATATTATAAAACATGGTCATCAAAAGTATTTGGTATTGACTAAGAAATGGAATAGTTGATCAGTGGAACAAGTTAGGTTCACCAGGCAAAGTAGTCAATGACTATAGCAATCTAATATTTAATAAACCCAAACAGCTTTTAGGATAAACAGCAAAACTATACTAGTGAAGGATCTCAACCTTGCGCTCTCATAACTAGATAATCTAAGCACAAAATAAATAGGAAAGAAGTTAAAGAGATAAATAGAATGTTAGAAAAGTTAGGTATGATAGATCTTTGGAGAAAATTGAAGGGAAACAGAAAAAAGAAAGTTTATCTTTTTTTTCTTGGCTCTTCATGGAACCATACAAAAATTGACCATGTCTTAGGGGATAAAAACCTCAAATTCAAATGCAATAGACAGAACTAGTGAATACATTTTTTTAAAGATCATGATGCAATAAAAATCAAATGAAACATAAGGCCAAATTAATTGGAAATTAATTGGAATAAAAATTAATTGGAAATTAAGTTATCTAATCCTAAAGAATGAATGGGAGAAACAACAAATCATAGACACAACTGACAACTTCATCCAAGAGAATAACAATAATAAAAGTACATAGCAACATTTTGCAGCCAAAGCAATTATTAGGGGAAAGTTTATATCTCTAATTGCTTATTTGCATAAAATAGAAAAAGGGAATATCAATGAATTAGGCTCACAACTAAAAAAACAAGGAAAAAAAGAAATTCAAACCCTCAATTGAATACCAAATTTGAAATTCTGAAAATAAAAGGGGAGATTAATAAAACTGAAAATAAGAAAACTATTGAATTGAATTGGTTTTGTGAAAAAAACAAAATAAATCTTTCATTAGTTTGAGCAGAAAAAAGAAAGAAGAAAATAAAATTGTTCATCTTAAAAATGAAAAGGGAGAATTTTCCATCAAGAAGAGGAAATTAGAGCAATAATTAAGAGTTATTTTGCCCAATTATATGGTCAATAAATTTGATAAGTCTAACTGAAATTGTGGGATGCAAAAATGTAGATTTACGAGCTTAACAGAAGAGGAAACAAATTATTTAAATAGTCCTATTTTAATAAAAGAAATAGAAAAATCTATTAACCAACTCCTTAAGAAAAAATATTCTGGGCCATATGGATTTACATATGAATTCTACCAAACATTGCAAGAACAATTTATTCCAATATTATATAAACTATTTGGAAAAAATAGGGTGAAAATGCATTATCAAATTCCTTTCATGACACAAATATGGTGACAATACCTAAACCAGGTAGAGTGAAAACAAAGAAAGAAATATTGATATGATATTCATTTCCCTTGGTATTATGTCACATAGGTTTTTCTAGGTTTTTTTTTTTTTCCTGAATACAGCCTCCTCCTCATTTTTTATATCAGAATAGTATTTTATCAAAACTTGTTCAATCATTCCTCAATTTATAGGCACTTCATCATTTTCCAATTCATTGTCACTACTAAAAGAGATGAAATAAATACTTTTGTTCCTATTTTAACAATGTGGTCAAGAAGGACATGGTAAACTGGTCCGGGATTTCTGCCAAGAAAATCCCCAAAATGGAATCACCACATGTCAGGTGACAGGAAAATATCATCAACACCAATATCAACTTTAACATGCCCTTGTGTAGGTATTGGAGATTTGGTCAGAAGGTTGAATGATTTCTCTATTGTTAGTCCTTCAAAAAGTTGTGAAATTTTTCTGGATCTTAGTTTTTGCTTATGATAGTTTCTGAGAGACCATTTACTGTAAGCTTATTTCAGGATTAATTCTAATTTTCTTTCAACATTCATGAAATGAAATTTTCTATTGATTTTATATATATATATATAATTTATTATTTCACATTTTGCCCTTCTGAGTTGCATTTATGATCATGTCACCTCAATGAGTAAGATTTCTTTGTTACTCCCAAAGTCTATTCAAGCATCTTATGTTGATAGGACTGAGGGGAAGGACAGTCTTATTTATCTTTACTAAAATATATGGTCATCTTCAAGGACCTAAGTGTACTGCCCTTGATTTCTTTGTTTCTATACTTGCTATATGATGAGAAAAAAAAAAGTTTTTATGCATATGTCTACATATACATCAGATCAACTTTAATAGAAATAATAAAAGCACTAACCTCAAGAAGCACAGCTTTACTGTTCATTAAATATTATTTAAAGGTATGGAGGAGGAAACTCTAATATATAATTAATATTATAGATATCGGTCACTAAATGTATAACTTGAATGATAAAATTTGGAAGTTAAATTATTCATCAAATGCAGATAAAAACATGAGAATTTTCTATATCTTGAGAAAAATTCAAAATTCCCTATCTCTTAAGTAAACATCTGGCACTTTAACTATAACATGATCAAAGACATTATTGTTTTTAAGTCTCCTAAAAAACTATTGATTAATAAAAAAATTAAAAACAGTGATTTCAAACATAATACAATAGCAAATATTACCAATGCTAATATCCAAACAATGAGAAACTTTCATAATAAAATTAAAACAATGTATAAGATCATATTTGTTTTTCTGCCTTATACTAGAATTTTTCCAAACATTCTTTTAGTGAGTCTCTAATGATTATGATAAGATTAAAAATATTTAATTATACTGATGTTGCCTTATATGTACATGTATTATTGGAAATTTGATAATTTTTACAACTTTCAAATTTTTAGAAATAATTTCTCAAATTTTACTTGTACAAATCTTAAATAAATAAGTATATTAAAATTGATCTTATTTTAAAGGTGACCAAGCAATGGAAGAAAAGAAGGCAGAAATTGAGGCAGAAAGAAAGAAGAAAGAAAAGTATAATGAAAGTAAGAATAGAAGGAAGGAAGAAAAGAAAAAAAAAAGATGTAAGAAAAGAAGGAAGGGAGAGTGGGAGGAAGGGTGGAAGTAAGGAAGGAAATAAGGAAGGAAGATAGAAAAAGAGTATTATAGGGAGGGATGAAGGAGGAAAGAAGCAGGAAAAGAGCAAGAAGGAGAGAGGGAGGGAGGGAAAAAAGATGGAGGAAAGGAGGGATGAATGAAAAGAGGAAGGAAAGGAGGGAGGGGGAGAGTGAGAGAATTAATCACATTTAAGTAATGTACATAGCCACCAAACATGAAGTATAACAGTTGTCAAACCCAGAATTTCGTTTCAGATTAAATTTTATGAGAGAACAATAGTGGTCTAATCTATTTTAAAAATTTATAAATTCTTAAAAGTTATTTTTTACTTATCAATTTTTCTCCTACCATATTTTATATAGATGAAACCAATGAATGATCTATGAGTATCTAAAAGGTATATCTTAATGGAAAATATCTAAAGATGGTTAACATTCTATTACCTCTTGTATTCATACCAAATTTAAAAACCATAAAATGGTAAGTGTAGGTGAAAAAACACAAGTATTGTACAAGTGAACGATGGTGGGGGAGGAGGGTAACACAATACTTTCATAGGAAAAAAAAGTCCAGTAGGAAAAAAAAATGCAACCCAGATATTCCAACATTAAAAGTATGAAATCTTAGTGGGTGAAATAAATAATTAAACTATGTTTAAAATATACAAAGCATTTCATAATTTGTATTTTTCTTGTACAACATGATGGATGTGGAGGTGTATATAAATCAATTGCAAATGTTTAATATATATTAGATTGCTTGCTTTCTGGGGGAGAGGTTGGAGGAAGGGAGGGTTAGAGTTAGGCTTATCCTGGAGTTGACTTGCTATTATCTCTTTGCTATTATTTTATTTGAAATTTTTGCCTCAATATTCATTAGAGAAATTAGCCTATTATTGCCATTCTCTATTTTCACCCTACCTTTTACATGTTAATTTATCTTGGAGTTTTTTTCTTAGGGAGATAATTAATAGGTTGTTCTATTTCTTTTTCTAAAGCTATATATATATATATATATATATAGTTTAATTCTATAAAATAGACACTAGCTAGAAGGTGGAAAATGAATGGATGCCCATCAATTGGAGAATGGTTGAGTAAATTGCGGTATATGAACATTATGGAATATTATTGTTCTGTAAGGAATGACCAGCAGGATGAATACAGAGAGGACTGGCGAGACTTACATGAACTGATGCTAAGTGAAATGAGCAGAACCAGGAGATCATTATATACCTCAACAATGATACTGTTTGAGGATGTATTCTGATGGAAGTGGATCTCTTTGAGAAAGAGAACTAATTCAGTTTCAATTGATCAAAGAAGGGCAGAAGCAGCTACACCCAAAGAAAGAACACTGGGAGATGAATATAAACTGCTTGCATTTTTGTTTTTCTTCCCGGATTATTTATACCTTCTGAATTCAATTCTCCCTGTGCAACAAGAAAACTGTTCGGTTCTGCACACGTATATTGTATCCAGGATATACTGTAACCTTTTCAACATGTAAAAGATTGCTTGCCATCTTGGGGAGGGGGTGGAGGGAGGGAGGGGAAAAAATGGGAACAGAAGTGAATGAAAGGGATAATGTTGTAAAAAATTACTCTGGCATGAGTTCTATCAATAAAAAGTTATTTTAAAAAAATGGAGACCACTATTGATCTCTTGTAAAATTTAATTTTTAAGTTTTGCCTTAAGGATGTCTGTGTCATAAAAGGAATTTGGAAGGATTCCTCCTTTCTCTATTTTTATAAATTGTTTGTATAATATTGGAATTAATTTTCCTTTAAACATTTGGTAGAATTCACATGTTAATTCATCTTGGAGTTTTTTTTCCCCCCCTAAGGAGATAATTAATAGCTTGTTTTATTTTTTTCTCTAAAATGGAACTATTTAAATAATTTATTTCCTCTTCTATTTACCCAGGCAATCTACATTTTTATAGATATCCATTTGACCTAGATTATCAAATTTATTGAGATATTGTTGGGCAAAATAACTCCTATTTGTAGTTCTGCTTTCCTCTTTATTGGTGGAAAATTCTTCCATTTCATTTTTGAGACTAACAATTTGATTTTCTTCTTTCCTTTTTCTAATCAAATTAACACAAAATGTATTTTTTTTTCAAATTTGGTATTTAATTGAGGGTTTTATATTTGTTCTTTTGTTAGCTTTTTTAGTTGAAAGTCCAATTCACTGAATTTTTCTTCTCTTTTTCTATTTTATGCAAGTAAACAATTAGAGATATAACATTTCCCCTAATAATTAATTTGGCTTCATTCCACAAATTTTGGTATGTTGTTTTATTATTGTTATTCTCTTGGATGAAGTTATCAATTGTGTCTATAATTTGTTGTTTCACTCATTCATTCTTTTGGATTAGATTATATAATTTCTAATTAATTTTTGGTCTATTTTCCCTTGGCTTTTTATTGTATGTGATTTTTATTGCATAATGATTTATATATACATTCTTATATATATATATATATACATTCATATATATATATATATATATATATATATATACATACTTATAGTTTCTGCCTTTCTGCATTTGATTTTGAGATCTTTATGTTTAATATATGATAAATTTTTGTATACATTCCATGAACAGCTAATAAAAAGTATACTCCTTTCTGTCTCCATTCAATTTTCTCCAAAGACCTATCATATCTCATTTTTTCTAAAATTCTAATTACTTCAACTTATTTCTTATTGATTTTGAGGTTTGATTTATGTAATTCTGAGAGAGCAAGGTTGAGATCACCCACTAGTATGGGTTTGCTGTCTAATTCTTCTTGAAGCTCTCTTAACTTCTCCTTTAGCAATTTGGATGCTACATCAATTGGTGCATATTTGATTAATATTGATATTTCATTATTTAGCTTGGTGTAGTTTCCTTCCTTATCTTTAGAGGGCTGAAACTATTGGGTTGATGCACTGATGTCAGGACTGCTGGGCACTTGAGGCTTACTACTGATTGGACAGTATTCTATGACATATGCTTGGTAACTGATCCTTTCCACTATCTGTACTGGCTCAATGATTGGTGTATAGAGGATTATAGGAGGAATTGGGGGTGGAATAAGATGTGCAAGGGACACATTCTTGGTGGTGGGCAAGGAGGAAGGCGGTCACACAGAATCTGCTTTTATCCTGTTCAATGCTGCATCTAAGACCAAGAATAAAGATTAAAGACTCTTGCTTATTCTGAGTCTGGCTGATTCTGCAGTGTCCTGAGTGCTAGCGTAGTTATTACACTTATCTCTTTTAATTAGATCTATTTTTAATTTTTTTTTTTTTGCTTTTTGATTGATCTGAGATCAGTATCTCTACTTCTGCTTTTGTTTACTTCACCTGAAGCATCATACATTCTGGTCAGGACTTTTATCTTTATAATGTATGTATAACTCTGTTTTAAATGTGTTTCTTGTAAATGACTTATTGTGAGATTTTGTCTTTTAATCCAGTCTGCTATCTGCTTTCATTTTATGGGAGAGTTCATCAAATTAACATGCACAATTAAAATAACTAATTCTATATTTCCTGCTATCTTATTTACCTCAAGTTATGATTTTCTCTTTCCTTTCTCCCTTTCCTCCCTGATTTTTTTGCTTCTATCATCTCCCTCAACTTGTCCTCCCCTTTTACAGCCTGTCCCTCTTTCTTACACCTTTCCCCTGCTATTTCTATTTTCCCTTCCATTAACTTTCCCTTTTCTTTTCCCCTTTCCCCTCATTTATATGCATAAAAGAGAATTCAGGTGCAGAACAGATTTAAAAGTCTATAATCCTGAGTTTATCTAGAACACCAAGGATTGGGAGTTTTGGGGGAAATCAGATGTCAGAATTGGATGGTATATTAATTATACAATAGAATGCTTGGAAAGGGCAGGGACTTAGAACTGAATTTTAAAGCAGGTCATCTGATTAGAGCAGTTCCAGAGCCCCTCAATCATACCAGAGTCACTTTAGTTGTTTTTTTTTTTCCCTGTTTTCCTTCAAGTCTTCTAATTGGGATGAACAAATAAGAGAAACATCTACTCTAATAATTGCATTCAGACAGGATCAAATTAAGTGAGGCAAATATATTACTAAAATTATTCAGTTAAAAAAAAAAGTAAGAGAAGAGGAATTCAAACCCACAAGTTATGATTTATAATCCAGAATTCCTTGTGATTATACTCTGAGACTCGATGCAGTATGAGATTATTGATATACACTACCAAGATCTGAACAGTGAGTGCTAGGTAGTCAAACACCAAAAGTTTTCTTTCATTGGTAGATGTGAAGAAAAAGATTATGTTTGCTCCAAGACAAAAGGGACTGATTGATTTTCAAATAATTGAAGGGAAACATTGGTTGGTATCAATTTTATAATAATAATAAACATGGTTAAAACATACTACCTTTTCTACCTTATTTTTCACAAAAAAACTAAGATTCATAGAATTCAAAACATCATTCAAAAAGCTAAAAAATAAGTAAGAGAAGAATGCTATCTTTTCAGTTATTAGATAGTTCAAAACTAAGACTGCTAAGGTTTCTTTGTATCTCCATGGCTCCAAATCCCAGATTTTCCACTATGTAACATTGTCTTGTTAAAAAGATGCTTAGAGAACCCGACTTTAAGAAAGAGGAAAACTGACATTAAAATGTGGTAATACTCATGGGAAAGCTCTCCCTAGATAATACAGAAGGGCAAGAATGACTTGTACTTAAAAGTATGGTGACTTAATCTAAGTGAACATTTTTTAGAAGGAAATCAAGTTCCACTTTTAAAGTTAGATAGAATACAGTGGTATACCACTGTATTTTTTATATTGAGCTAATGCTCAAGGGAACAAAACAATAGATTAATTGAAAAGTCCTTAGATCCCTGAATTCAAACCATGCTCTTATAAGTTCATCAACTTATTCAGATAGTTTGAGCACAGGCTCACAATATGTCAAGTAATACCTATATTGGAGAGATGCTGTGAGGATAAGTGGATAATATGTAAAGAATTTCCCCCAAATTAAAGCAACTTATTTCTGCTAATTACTATTTTTTTTTTCATTTTATTTTCAACATGTGAATTAAAGGAAGCAACTGAATATGGTTTAATCTCATCTAATAAAGGTATGTGTGAACCATTTTACTTGCTCATCTCTAAATTCTCTGATTATGAAAAAAAAATTGCAGATCTACTCATCTAAAAGTTTCCTAAAAGCTTGGAAATACTCAATAATATTGAGAGCTCACATATTCAGGGAAGAAATGCACAAAGAATGAACTACCTCCACTTTCTCACAAACAATAAGCTCTGACCTATTCACCTAGACAAAAATTAACAAAACAAAACAAAATCTGTATTCCTTGGCTTGCTAAATAGCCTCAGAGTAATTTTTCTATAGTTCCTTGTTCTGTAATCTTTTCTTCTTTATTATTACCTCCATTCTTTTTTCTTTCTTACACCACAGTTATTACCTTGTGTAATACTACTGCCATATCTTCTGTAACAATGAAAGCAGAAAAGGATGGGTTAAATATATATTATTTAACATCAAAATTATGTTTAACTACTTTTTAAATTTATTTTAATGTGTGATTTTCATTTTAAAATAATATTTTATTGGAAATTACATGTAAAAACACTATATGATAAAAATAATTCAAATATAAGCAATCTCATATAGGTTATATATGTTCAATTAATAGCTTTTTCAAATTTCCATAATCTTAATTCTCCTCACCTACAATGCTAAGAGGGAGGAAATATCAATCAGCTTCTTTTGATACATAAATTGTTATTGAAATTAATGTGGACTCACTTATGCCTTAGTTTTTTTTCTTTTCTTTTCTTTTATTTCTTTTTTTTTTATAACTATATAGTGATTGTGGCTGCTGTTATACTGGTTATATTTCTTTTCCTTGATGTCATTTAAAACTTGTTTATCACTCCTTTAATTTTTTACATTAATTTTCCTTCTTATGCAACATTTTATTATATCCACTTAACAAAACATGTTCACCTATTGCTGGATGAAAATCTGCACTCTTTATCCAGGGTCTTTTTTCTCTTTCACAAAACAAAAATAGTATTTTCTTCCTGCAGGATCAAGCTGTTACTAATTTCCTTAATGCTCCATTATTGAGACTGCTGAGTCAAAAATGGTGATAGGTAATTGACTATGTTTGCATAATTCCAAAGGTTTTCTTACACCATTTACATGACAATATTATAATTTTGTGTATATTTTTTCTAAGATATTCAAAATTGATTATTTAAAATTATTACCTTATTATCATAACTTGTGAAAAAGGAAACAAAGTGTTTCAATTTTTATTTCTCTTATTAGTAATGCTGTTATAATGATTAATGACAATTTCTTATTTTATATATACAATCTGGTAGCATTTTTTTTTTATTTCTTATATACACAAGCATATGGGATCTTAGTTTTGTCTATTGGTGGCAACTTCAAATGTCATTTAAATATCAAAGATTTTCAAGAGTATAAAAATTAATGTTCCTTAATTGATTACATTACATTAAAATTTTTGCATGAGAAATGTTTCATTTCATACAACTAAAATGATCTTTTTTATTTCTGTTCTCTTTTATGCCTTATTCTGTTACTGAAGTGGCTTTTTATTGAGCCATGACTGTTGGCATAGAACACAGGAGGACCTTGGATGATATCCCTCTTTTGATATTTGATATTTCTAAGAATTTTCTCAAGTTATTTAAACTCTCTGACACTGGATTTCCTTCCTTGTAAAAAGGAGGTCTTAATTTTCCATACCTCAATGTGTTTTGTTTATTGAATAAGAATTGATATATAATATACTTGACAAATCATCAAACACCAAAAACATTAGCTCATTTGACAGTTTCGGGTATTTGTTTGTTTGTTTTCCTGAGGCAATTGGGGTTAAGTGACTTTCCCAGGATCACAAAGCTGGGCTGTGTTCATTGTCTGAGACCAGATCTGAAGTGAGGTCCTCCTGACTTCAGTGCTGGTGCTCTATACACTGCTCCACCTAGCTGCTCCTAATTTGTGAGATTTATAACTATGCATCTGCAATGAATTTCCTTATTTTATTCAGCATTAAAATTAGTATGATCTTGAATGTTAATAATACACCCACATAATCAATTGTAATTATGAAACAAAACCTGAAAATTTTGGCAACCTAAAAGCTTATTGAAGGGCCATAAAATATCTTATGGAAAAGGAAAATAATATCCTATTGTTAGGAAGACAGTCACTTACTTCAGAGACCACCACCCTTTTTTTTTTTAACAAAAGTACAGAATACTAATTAGTATCCTGAGACATACATGTCTCCACTATGCATAGAAATAATGTGTGATGGATGAGGTATGTATTTTCTGAAATGACAAATTTCCTGGTTTGTTTTACAAAGCTCTAATTTGTTGTGAGATATGCTGTGATGTGAGTCTGTACTTGTGTGTGTGTGTGTGTGTGTGTGTGTGTGTGTGTGTGTGTGTGTGTTGGGGAGGGGTTAGGTTAGAGAGTGGCCAACAACTAGATCTTGGGAAAAGAATTTACATCGCTGTAAAAATAATAATAATACAATAGATGAAAAAAAGGGCACTCTTGCTATTCTTTTAGAGAAGAGATATGTTTTCGTGAAGAAAATCAGAAAGGAACATATATGCTCAAGGAGGAATTCTTAGTGATTTGGTGTTTATTTAAGGTAGGTCACTATTAGAGTGACCAAAGTCTTTAGGTTGAGCTTTGCCTTTATCTGTATGTTCATATCTTTTGTTTGTGTTTGCTTTTTCCATGAGGTCACATAGCTAGAATGGAGTAGTTTTTCCCTAAATATAGATTAGTGAGAATTTAGTCCAAATTGCAATTTAACATATGTTCTTTAACATTGATGAATTAATCTATATTTCTCTACACATGAAAAGAGAGGAAATTTGGCACCAGATAATTATCTATAGTGTGCAAACAATTTCCTTAAGTAGCAGATATAAGTAGAAATTTGCTTTACTTTTCATAGATGAAAAAGCAAATGCATTTTACTTATTTAGTTTATCTTCTAGTCAGTACTCTTAAGTGAAATCCAATCATATCTGCCTTATAGAGTAAAACTAAATATTGTTTCATCTTTTCTAATGTTCAGAAACAGAAGTTGAAAATGAGTGATATTTAAAGATTAAGTAATATTGACATATTCCCTGATTACAGAATCATAAACATTGATCTGAAAAAGATCTCAGAACTACTGTGATCCTTTTATAGTATAGATGAGTTAGCCAAAGCACAATAAAATTATATCACTATTCAAGACAGCAAATAATAAGCACTAAAAGATAGACTTCAATATGAATTTTTTGAGTACAGATTGAATGTGTTCCCAAATTATCACAATTGAAGAACTAAAAGGGCTAGAGAGATATTATATTTAGGGTTCAGAATAGATATTTATTAAATTAAAAGAAAATATAATGTTTTTGGTTCTTTTTATCATTATGCTTTAAAAATATCAATCTTCTGCATGTAGATTGCCTTCAAAAACCTAGAGCTACTATTCCATGATTTGACATTTCCTACATGGAATAGATTTACCAGATGCATGTCTTAGCTGAAGATAAAACTCAATATAATGTGTATATATTTCTTTGTGTGGCTATATCTATTTATATATGTGTATCTCTCTCTCTCTCTCTCGCTCTCTCTTTCTCACTCTCTGTCTATATATACATATACATATACACATATGTATACAATATATACTCACATATACACACACATATGTATCTGTGTAGCTAAACAAGCACATATATATGTATATGTATACATTTGCATACATATACAAATATTTTATGTATAATTATTTTTTTAATAATTTAATATTTATAGCATAGGGAATAAATAGAATAAGAGTTCAAATTAAAGTTTGAAATGAGAAACACTTAATTTAATGTTATTCATCTATTATCACAGATGACAAAATCTCTTAAGAGGGTATTTTAAACATTATTCAATAAACAAGGCATTTGGGAGTAGGAAATATTCCTGAGATAATATCATAATGGTGATCCACATATTGAATAAACATCTTTTTTTTAATTTGTTATTTGTTATTATTCAGCATACATGGAGATATATGACAAGACCCTTGTTGTCAAAAAAACCTTAGAATTTTTTTTAATGTTTTGATGGTATCCTATTTTTCCAAATACATGCACAGATTGTTTTCAATATTAATATTAGCAATCTATGTTCCAGATGTTTCTCCCTATCATCCCTCCTTCCCTTTTCTGAGACAGAAAGTAATCTAATACAGATTAAATTGTAAAACACTTGTAAACATATTTCCATATTTGTCATGGCGAGCCAAAAAAAAAAAAAATCAGATCAAAATGGCAAAAAAAAAAAAATTAGAGAGGAAAAATAAATAAGCAAACAAATAATAAAAATAACCAAAAAGATGAAAATCTATGCTTTGATTCACACTGAGTCTTCACTGTTCTCTCTCTGGATGTGGATGGCATTTTAATCATTAATCTATTGGAATTGCTTTAAATCACCTAATTATTCAAAAGAACCAAGTCCAACACAGATGATCATTACACATTCTTATTGTTATTGTTTACAATATTCTCTTGGTTCTGCTCATTTCATTTAACACCATGTAAATTATCTAAAGACTTTGCATTTCAGAACCAAAATGGAATACATATACTAAAGTATAGGAAAAGATACATATATGCTGATTAGAAATTCATGGTTTAATTTTCATGATCAAGTAATTCCATGACGCGACAAATGTCTGTTAGTAACATAATCAAATAAAGATGAGATAGGTCTTGAGAAAATGGAAAAATTCTGATGAGAAATGATTAGGAAAAAAAAAAAAATTTCCAGAGATAGAAAAAAATCATGAACAAAGCTTTAAAAAGCTAACAAAACAAATCTCTTAAGGCTGTTGGACACTGTTGAAGAAATAAAAAATTTGTCCAATTCCATAAAATTCATATTCTTTAGTAAAAACCATGGCTTCTGGTATCAGGGGAACCTTTAAAAGATCAAATTGTTAATGGTGAAATATGATATAGAAGGTAGATATGAAAGTTAGGGTAATTTCAAAAAGTGATTGGATATTTCTAAACATTTATATTTTCACTCTAATAATCAAGAAAGGTAGTTTTAGAACATTGGTATATTGCCAGACATATAGTACATACTTTACCTAAATTCATTTGTTATATTCACTTTCTAAAAGAGAATATAAAATGTTAATAGTTGGAAGTGACTTTTGTAGAATAGAATATTAAATGCTGAGTAAATATAGGAAGACAATATAAATTATAAAGGTTACCAATGTTATAACAGGTCATTTAAACAAGACTTTCTGTCCATCCCCCTTTCTATATTTCTAAGTTAGAAACTTAGACCTAGGGAAAGAAAATTATTTGCTCATTTTGAATTCAATATTTCCACAGCCATTACAAATTGACCAAATGGAAAGAAGCAACGTTACATTCATGGTGGAATTCATTCTCCTGGGATTTTCTGACCTTCCCAACCTCCGAAGTCTTCTATTTGCAATTTTCTTAATCATCTATATTAATATACTTGTAGGAAATGGCCTGCTCATTGTTATAACTAAGACGAATCCTGCTCTTCAAACTCCCATGTACTTTTTTCTTGGAAATTTTTCTTTCTTGGAAATCTGTTACACATCAGTCACTCTCCCTAGAATACTAAGAGATATTTGGACTCAGAAGGGAAACATCCCATTCGTGTCCTGTGCTGTACAAGCTTGCTCCCTTTATATTCTAGGAATTGCAGAGTGTTTATTCCTGACTGTGATGGCTTATGACAGATATGTAGCCATCTGTAAGCCTCTTTACTATCCTCTCATCATGAATCACAGGACATGTGTCCAAATGGTGATTGCCTCCTGGATCACAGGAGTACCAGCTCAGATAGGTGTCACATATTATATTT